>NC_134827.1:54495945-54730601 GCF_004210375.1 Tachypleus tridentatus
GTATAATTAGTAAGAGGCATTGTGGTATATATTGTTGAAGTGTAATTAGTAAGAAACATTGTAATATATATTGTTCAGGTACAATTAATAAGAGTCATTGTAATATATATTGTTGAAGTATAATTAGTAAGAGGCATTGTGGTATATATTGTTGAAGTATAATTAGTAAGAGGCATTGTGGTATATATTGTTGAAGTATAATTAGTAAGAAACATTGTAATATATATTGTTCAGGTATAATTAATAAAAGGCATTGTAGTATAAATTGTTGAAGTATAATTAGTAAGAGGCATTGTGGTATATATTGTTGAAGTATAATTAGTAAGAGGCATTGTATTAGTAAGAGGCATTGTAGTATATATTGTTGAAGTATAATTAGTAAGAGGCATTGTGGTATATATTGTTCAGGTACAATTAATAAAAGGCATTGTAATATATATTGTTGAAGTATAATTAGTAAGAGGCATTGTGGTATATATTGTTGAAGTATAATTAGTAAGAGGCATTGTAATATATATTGTTGAGGTATAATTAGTAAGAGGCATTGTAATATATATTGTTGAGGTATAATTAGTAAGAGGCATTGTAGTATATATTGTTGAAGTATAATTAGTAAGAGGCATTGTAATATTTATTGTTGAGGTATAATTAGTAAGAGGCATTGTAATATATATTGTTGAGTATAATTAGTAAGAGGCATTGTAATATATATTGTTGAATATAATTAGTAAGAGGCATTGTAATATATATTGTTGAAGTATAATTAGTAAGAGGCATTGTGGTATATATTGTTGAAGTATAATTAGTAAGAGGCATTGTAATATATATTGTTGATATAATTAGTAAGAGCATTGTAATATATATTGTTGAGGTATAATTAGTAAAGAGGCATTGTAATATATATTGTTGAAGTATAATTAGTAAGAGGCATTGTGGTATATATTGTTGAAGTATAATTAGTAAGAGGCATTGTAATATATATTGTTCAGGTATAATTAGTAAGAGTAGCATTGTAAGTATAATTATATATATATTGTTGAAGTATAATTAGTAAGAGGCATTGTAGTATATATTGTTCAGGTACAATTAATAAAAGGCATTGTAGTATATATTGTTGAAGTATAATTAGTAAGAGGCATTGTGGTATATATTGTTGAAGTATAATTAGTAAGAAACATTGTAATATATATTGTTCAGGTACAATTATTGTAAAGAGTTGATTGTAATATATATTGTTGAGGTATAATTAATAAGAGGCATTGTAATATATATTGTTGAAGTATAATTAGTAAGAGGCATTGTGGTATATATTGTTGAAGTATAATTAGTAAGAGGCATTGTAATATATATTGTTGAAGTATAATTAGTAAGAGGCATTGTAATATATATTGTTGAAGTATAATTAGTAAGAGAGGCATTGTAATATATATTGTTGAAGTATAATTAGTAAGAGGCATTGTGGTATATATTGTTGAAGTGTAATTAGTAAGAGGCATTGTAATATATATTGTTGAGGTATAATTAGTAAGAGGCATTGTATTATATATTGTTGAGGTATAATTAGTAAGAGGCATTGTGGTATATATTGGTATATATTGTTGAAGTATAATTAGTAAGAGGCATTGTGGTATATATTGTTGAAGTATAATTAGTAAGAGGCATTGTAATATATATTGTTCAGGTATAATTAATAAGAGGCATTGTAATATATATTGTTGAAGTATAATTAGTAAGAGGCATTGTGGTATATATTGTTGAAGTATAATTAGTAAGAAACATTGTAATATATATTGTTCAGGTACAATTAATAAGAGTCATTGTAATATATATTGTTGAAGTATAATTAGTAAGAGGCATTGTAATATATATTGTTGAAGTATAATTAGTAAGAGGCATTGTAATATATATTGTTGAAGTGTAATTAGTAA
This sequence comes from Tachypleus tridentatus, assembly GCF_004210375.1. Classification (NCBI taxonomy): domain Eukaryota; kingdom Metazoa; phylum Arthropoda; class Merostomata; order Xiphosura; family Limulidae; genus Tachypleus; species Tachypleus tridentatus. The sequence continues at coordinate 54,497,874 of NC_134827.1, forward strand.
GAGGCATTGTAATATATATTGTTGAAATTAGTAAGAGTGTAATTTGAGTAAAGAAACATTGTAATATATATTGTTCAGGTACAATTAATAAGAGTCATTGTAATATATATTGTTGAAGTATAATTAGTAAGAGGCATTGTGGTATATATTGTTGAAGTATAATTAGTAAGAAACATTGTAATATATATTGTTCAGGTACAATTAATAAGAGTCATTGTAATATATATTGTTGAAGTATAATTAGTAAGAGGCATTGTAATATATATTGTTGAAGTATAATTAGTAAGAGGCATTGTGTATATATTGTTGAAGTATAATTAGTAAGAGGCATTGTAATATATATTGTTGAAGTATAATTAGTAAGAGAAACATTGTAATATATATTGTTGAAGTATAATTAGTAAGAGGCATTGTAATATATATTGTTGAAGTATAATTAGTAAGAGGCATTGTAATATATATTGTTGAAGTATAATTAGTAAGAGGCATTGTAATATATATTGTTGAAGTATAATTAGTAAAAGGCATTGTATATATATATTGTTGATATAATTAGTAAATTAATAAGAGGCATTGTATATATTGTTGAAGTATATTATTAGTAATTAGTAAGAGGCATTGTGGTATATATATATTGTTGAAGTATTAATATATATTGTTGAAATTAGTAAGAGTCATTGTAATATATATTGTTCAGGTACAATTAATAAAGTAGGCATTGTAATATATATTGTTGAAGTATAATTAGTAAGAGGCATTGTAATATATATTGTTGAAGTATAATTAGTAAGAGGCATTGTAATATATATTGTTGAGGTACAATTAGTAAGTTGAGTATATTGTAATATATATTGTTGAGGTATAATTAGTAAGAGGCATTGTAATATATATTGTTGAAGTATAATTAGTAAGAGGCATTGTAATATATATTGTTGAAGTATAATTAGTAAGAATTGTGGTATATTGTAATATATATTGTAATGTTCAGGTACAATTAATAAGAGTCATTGTAATATATATTGTTGAAGTATAATTAGTAAGAGGCATTGTGGTATATATTGTTGAAGTATAATTAGTAAGAGGCATTGTAATATATATTGTTGAGGTACAATTAATTGTAATAATATTGAGTTAATAAGAGGCATTGTAATATATATTGTTGAAGTATAATTAGTAAGAGGCATTGTAATATATATTGTTGAAGTATAATTAGTAAGAGGCATTGTAATATATATTGTTGAAATTAGTAAGAGGCAATTAGTAAGAGGCATTGTAATATATATTGTTGAGGTATAATTAATAAGAGGCATTGTAATATATATTGTTGAAGTATAATTAGTAAGAGAGCATTGTATTATATATTGTTGAGGTATAATTAGTAAGAGGCATTGTATTATATATTGTTGAGGTATAATTAGTAAGAGGCATTGTGGTATACATTGTTGAAGTATAATTAGTAAGAGGCATTGTAATATATATTGTTGAGGTAGAGTCATTGTAATATATATTGTTCAGGTACAATTAGTAAGAGGCATTGTAATATATATTGTTGAAGTATAATTAGTAAGAGGCATTGTGGTATATATTGTTGAAGTATAATTAGTAAGAAACATTGTAATATATATTGTTCAGGTACAATTAATAAGAGGCATTGTAATATATATTGTTGAAGTATAATTAGTAAGAGGCATTGTGGTATATATTGTTGAAGTATAATTAGTAAGAGGCATTGTGGTATATATTGTTGAAGTATAATTAGTAAGAGGCATTGTAATATATATTGTTCAGGTATAATTAGTAAGAGGCATTGTAATATATATTGTTGAAGTATAATTAGTAAGAGGCATTGTAATATATATTGTTGAAGGTATAATTATAAGAGGCATTGTAATATATATTGTTGAAGTATAATTAGTAAGAGTCATTGTAATATATATTGTTGAGGTATAATTAGTAAGAGGCATTGTAATATATATATATTTAGTAAGAGGCATTGTATATATATTGTTGAGTAAATTAGTAAGAGCATTGTAATATATATTGTTGAGGTATAATTAGTAAGAGGCATTGTAATATATATTGTTGAAGTATAATTAGTAAGAGGCATTGTGGTATATATTGTTGAAGTATAATTAGTAAGAGGCATTGTGGTATATATTGTTGAAGTATAATTAGTAAGAAACATTGTAATATATATTGTTCAGGTACAATTAATAAGAGTCATTGTAGTATATATTGTTGAAGTATAATTAGTAAGAGGCATTGTAATATATTGTTGTATAATTAGTAAGAGGCATTGTAATATATATTGTTGATATAATTAGTAAGAGGCATTGTAATATATATTGTTGAAGTATAATTAGTAAGAGGCATTGTAATATATATTGTTGAATTAGTAAGAGGCATTGTATATATATAGTAAATTAGTAAGAGGCATTGTAATATATATTGTTGAAGTATAATTAGTAAGAGGCATTGTAATATATATTGTTGAGGTATAATTAGTAAGAGGCATTGTAATATATATTGTTGAAGTATAATTAGTAAGAGGCATTGTAATATATATTGTTGAGTATAATTAGTAAGAAACATTGTATTATATATTGTTGAGGTATAATTAGTAAGAGTCATTGTAATATATATTGTTGAGGTATAATTAGTAAGAGGCATTGTGGTATATATTGTTGAAGTATAATTAGTAAGAGGCATTGTGGTATATATTGTTGAAGTATAATTAGTAAGAAACATTGTAATATATATTGTTCAGGTACAATTAATAAAGTCATTGTAATATATATTGTTGAAGTATAATTAGTAAGAGGCATTGTGGTATATATTGTTGAAGTATAATTAGTAAGAGACATTGTAATATATATTGTTCAGGTACAATTAGTAAGAGTCATTGTAATATATATTGTTGAAGTATAATTAGTAAGAGGCATTGTAATATATATTGTTGAAGTATAATTAATAAGAGGCATTGTAATATATATTGTTGAAGTGTAATTAGTAAGAGGCATTGTAATATATATTGTTGAGGTATAATTAGTAAGAGGCATTGTAATATATATTGTTGAAGTATAATTAGTAAGAGGCATTGTAATATATATTGTTGAGGTATAATTAGTAAGAGGCATTGTAATATATATTGTTGAAGTATAATTAGTAAGAGGCATTGTGGTATATATTGTTGAAGTATAATTAGTAAGAGGCATTGTGGTATATATATTGTTGAAGTTGTAGTATATATTGTTGAGTATAATTAGTAAGAGGCATTGTGGTATATATTGTTGAAGTATAATTAGTAAGAGGCATTGTGGTATATATTGTTCAGGTACAATTAATAAAAGGCATTGTAGTATATATTGTTGAAGTATAATTAGTAAGAGGCATTGTGGTATACATTGTTGAAGTATAATTAGTAAGAGGCATTGTAATATATTGTTGAAGTATAATTAGTAAGAGGCATTGTAATATATATTGTTGAGGTATACTTAGTAAGAGGCATTGTATTATATATTGTTGAGGTATAATTAGTAAGAGGCATTGTAATATATATTGTTGAAGTATTAATTAGTAAGAGTATAATTAGTAAGAGGCATTGTAATATATATTGTTGAAGGTATAATTAGTAAGAGGCATTGTAATATATATTGTTGAGGTATAATTAGTAAGAGGCATTGTAATATATATTGTTGAAGTATAATTAGTAAGAGGCATTGTGGTATATATTGTTGAAGTATAATTAATAAGAGGCATTGTAATATATATTGTTGAAGTATAATTAGTAAGAGGCATTGTGGTATATATTGTTGAAGTATAATTAGTAAGAAACATTGTAATATATATTGTTCAGGTACAATTAATAAGAGTCATTGTAATATATATTGTTGAAGTATAATTAGTAAGAGGCATTGTGGTATATATTGTTGAAGTATAATTAGTAAGAGGCATTGTAATATATATTGTTCAGGTATAATTAGTAAGAGGCATTGTAATATATATTGTTGTAAGTATAATTAGTAAGAGCATTGTAATATATATTGTTGAAGTGTAATTAGTAAGAGACATTGTATCATATATTGTTGAGGTATAATTAGTAAGAGGCATTGTAATATATATTGTTGAGGTATAATTAGTAAGAGGCATTGTAGTATACATTGTTGAAGTATAATTAGTAAGAGGCATTGTGGTATATATTGTTGAGAGTATATATTGTTCAGGTAAATTAGTAAGAGGCATTGTAATATATATTGTTGAAGTATAATTAGTAAGAGGCATTGTGGTATATATTGTTGAAGTATAATTAGTAAGAAACATTGTAATATATATTGTTCAGGTACAATTAATAAGAGTCATTGTAATATATATTGTTGAAGTATAATTAGTAAGAGGCATTGTGGTATATATTGTTGAAGTATAATTAGTAAGAGGCATTGTGGTATATATTGTTGAAGTATAATTAGTAAGAGGCATTGTAATATATATTGTTCAGGTATAATTAGTAAGAGGCATTGTAATATATATTGTTGAAGTATAATTAGTAAGAAACATTGTAATATATATTGTTCAGTAAATTAGTAAGATTGTAGTTCATTGTAATATTGTGGTATATATTGTTGAAGTATAATTAGTAAGAGGCATTGTAATATATATTGTTGAGTAAATTAGTAAGAGGCATTGTAATATATATTGTTGAGGTATAATTAGTAAGAGGCATTGTAATATATATTGTTGAGGTATAATTAGTAAGAGGCATTGTAATATATATATTGTTGAAGTATAATTAGTAAGAGGCATTGTGGTATATATTGTTGAAGTATTAGTAAGAAACATTGTAATATATATTGTTCAGGTACAATTAATAAAAGGCATTGTAGTATATATTGTTGAAGTATAATTAGTAAGAGGCATTGTGGTATATATTGTTGAAGTATAATTAGTAAGAAACATTGTAATATATATTGTTCAGGTACAATTAATAAGAGGCATTGTAATATATATTGTTGAAGTATAATTAGTAAGAGGCATTGTAATATATATTGTTGAAGTATAATTAGTAAGAGGCATTGTAATATATATTGTTGAAGTATAATTAATAAGAGTCATTGTAATATATATTGTTGAAGTATAATTAGTAAGAGGCATTGTAATATATATTGTTGAAGTATAATTAGTAAGAGGCATTGTAATATATATTGTTGAGGTATAATTAGTAAGAAGAGCATTGTAATATATATTGTTGAAGTAAGAGGCATATATTAGTATAATTAGTAAGAGGCATTGTGGTATATATTGTTGATATAATTAGTAAGAGGCATTGTAGTTGAGGTATAATTAGTAAGAGGCATTGTATATATATATTGTTGAAGTATAATTAGTAAGAAACATTGTAATATATATTGTTCAGGTACAATTAATAAGAGGCATTGTAATATATATTGTTGAAGTATAATTAGTAAGAGGCATTGTGGTATATATTGTTGAAGTATAATTAGTAAGAGGCATTGTGGTATATATTGTTGAATATATATTGTTAGTAAGAAAGTATAATTAGTAAGAAACATTGTATCATATATTGTTGAGGTATACTTAGTAAGAGGCATTGTATTATATATTGTTGAGGTATAATTAGTAAGAGGCATTGTGGTATACATTGTTGAAGTATAATTAGTAAGAAACATTGTAATATATATTGTTCAGGTACAATTAATAAGAGTCATTGTAATATATATTGTTCAGGTACAATTAGTAAGAGTCATTGTAATATATATTGTTGAAGTATATATTTGTTGATTGTTGAGTATAATTAGTAAGAGGCATTGTGGTATACATTGTTGAAGTATAATTAGTAAGAGGCATTGTGGTATATATTGTTCAGGTACAATTAATAAAAGGCATTGTATGAGATATTGTTGAAGTATAATTAGTAAAAGGCATTGTGGTATACATTGTTGAAGTGTAATTAATAAGAGGCATTGTAATATATATTGTTGAGGTATAATTAGTAAGAGGCATTGTAATATATATTGTTGAAGTATAATTAGTAAGAGGCATTGTAGTATATATTGTTGAGGTAATTAGTAAGAAACATTGTAATATATATTGTTCAGGTAAATTAGTAAGAGGCATTGTAATATATATTGTTGAAGTGTTGTGGTAGTAAGAGGCATTGTAATATATATTGTTCAGGTACAATTAATAAGAGTCATTGTAATAATTAGAAGTATAATTAGTAAGAAACATTGTAATATATATTGTTCAGGTACAATTAATAAGAGTCATTGTAATATATATTGTTGAAGTATAATTAGTAAGAGGCATTGTAATATATATTGTTGAAGTATAATTAGTAAGAGGCATTGTGGTATATATTGTTGAAGTATAATTAGTAAGAAACATTGTAATATATATTGTTCAGGTACAATTAATAAGAGTATAATTAGTATTGTAATATATATTGTTGAAGTAAGTATAATTAGTAAGAGGCATTGTGGTAATATTGTTGAAGTATAATTAGTAAGAGGCATTGTAATATATATTGTTGAGTAAATTATATATTGTTGAAGTATAATTAGTAAGAGGCATTGTAATATATATTGTTGAAGTGTAATTAGTAAGAGGCATTGTAATATATATTGTTGAAGTATAATTAGTAAGAGGCATTGTGGTATATATATATTGTTGAAGTATAATTAGTAAGAAACATTGTAATATATATTGTTCAGGTACAATTAATAAGAGTCATTGTAATATATATTGTTGAAGTATAATTAGTAAGAGGCATTGTGGTATATATTGTTGAAGTATAATTAGTAAGAGGCATTGTAATATATATTGTTGGTAAATATAAGAGGCATTAGTAATTGTTGAGGCATTGTAATATATATTGTTGAAGTGTAATTAGTAAGAAACATTGTAATATATATTGTTGAGGTATAATTAGTAAGAGGCATTGTAGTATATATTGTTGAAGTATAATTAGTAAGAGGCATTGTGGTATATATTGTTGAAGTATAATTAGTAAGAGGCATTGTGGTATATATTGTTCAGGTACAATTAATAAAAGGCATTGTAGTATATATTGTTGAAGTATAATTAGTAAGAGGCATTGTGGTATACATTGTTGAAGTGTAATTAGTAAGAAACATTGTAATATATATTGTTCAGGTACAATTAATAAGAGTCATTGTAATATATATTGTTGAAGTATAATTAGTAAGAGGCATTGTGGTATATATTGTTGAAGTATAATTAGTAAGAGGCATTGTGATATATATTGTTGAGTAAATTAGTAATTAGTAAGAGGCATTGTAATATATATTGTTGAAGTATAATTAGTAAGAGGCATTGTATATATATTGTTGAAGTATAATTAGTAAGAGTCATTGTAATATATATTGTTGAAGTATAATTAGTAAGAAACATTGTAATATATATTGTTCAGGTACAATTAATAAGAGTCATTGTAATATATATTGTTGAAGTATAATTAGTAAGAGGCATTGTGGTATATATTGTTGAAGTATAATTAGTAAGAGGCATTGTAATATATATTGTTCAGGTACAATTAATAAGAGGCATTGTATTATATATTGTTGAGGTATAATTAGTAAGAGGCATTGTAATATATATTGTTGAGGTATTGTATATATATTGTTGATATAATTAGTAAGAGGCATTGTGGTATACATTGTTGAAGTGTAATTAGTAAGAAACATTGTAATATATATTGTTCAGGTACAATTAATAAGAGTCATTGTAATATATATTGTTGAAGTATAATTAGTAAGAGGCATTGTGGTATATATTGTTGAAGTATAATTAGTAAGAAACATTGTAATATATATTGTTCAGGTACAATTAATAAGAGTCATTGTAATATATTGTTGATTGTAAGAGGCATTGTGGTATATATTGTTGATATAATTAGTAAGAGGCATTGTGGTATATATTGTTGAAGTATAATTAGTAAGAGGCATTGTGTTGAAGTATAATTAGTAAGAGGCATTGTAGTATATATTGTTCAGGTACAATTAATAAGTTGTAGTATATATTGTTGAAGTATAATTAGTAAGAGGCATTGTGGTATACATTGTTGAAGTGTAATTAGTAAGAAACATTGTAATATATATTGTTCAGGTACAATTAATAAGAGTCATTGTAATATATATTGTTGAAGTATAATTAGTAAGAGGCATTGTGGTATATATTGTTGAAGTATAATTAGTAAGAGGCATTGTGGTATATATTGTTGAAGTATAATTAGTAAGAAACATTGTAATATATATTGTTCAGGTACAATTAGTAAGAGGCATTGTAATATATGTTGATATATATTGTTTGTGGTATATATTGTTCAGGTAAATTAGTAAGAGGCATTGTAATATATATTGTTGAAGTATAATTAGTAAGAGGCATTGTAATATATATTGTTGAGGTATAATTAGTAAGAGGCATTGTAATATATATTGTTGAGATATAATTAGTAAGAGGCATTGTAATATATATTGTTGAAGTAAAATTAGTAAGAAACATTGTGATATATGTTGTTGAGGTATAATTAGTAAGAAGCATTGTAATATATATTGTTAAGATATACTTAGTAAGAGGCATTGTAAGTTGAAGTATAATTAGTAAGAGGCATTGTGGTATACATTGTTGAACTATAATTAGTAAGAGGCATTGTGGTATATATTGTTCAGGTACAATTATTAAAAGGCATTGTAGTATATATTGTTGAAGTATAATTAGTAAGAGGCATTGTGGTATATATAGTTGAAGTATAATTAGTAAGAAACATTGTAATATATATTGTTCAGGTACAATTAGAAAGAGTCATTGTAATATATATTGTTGAAGTATAATTAGTAAGAGGCATTGTTGAAGTATAATTAGTAAGAGGCATTGTAATATATATTGTTGAAGTATAATTAGTAAGAGGCATTGTAATATATATTGTTGAAGTATAATTAGTAAGAGGCATTGTAATATATATTGTTGAGGTATAATTAGTAAGAGGCATTGTAATATATATTGTTGATATAATTAGTAAGAGGCATTGTAATATATATTGTTCAGGTAAATTAGTAAGAGGCATTGTAATATATATTGTTGAAGTATAATTAGTAAGAGGCATTGTGGTATACATTGTTGAAGTATAATTAGTAAGAGGCATTGTGGTATATATATATTTAGTAAGAGGCATTGTAATATATATTGTTCAGGTACAATTAATAAGAGGCATTGTATATATTGTTGTAATATATTTAGTTTGTAATATATATTGTTAATTAATTAATAAGAGGCATTGTAATATATATTGTTCAGGTACAATTAATAAGAGGCATTGTAATATATATTGTTGAAGTATAATTAGTAAGAGGCATTGTGGTATATATTGTTGAAGTATAATTAGTAAGAGGCATTGTAATATATATTGTTGAAGGTATAATTAGTAAGAGGCATTGTAATATATATTGTTGAAGTATAATTAGTAAGAAGTATAATTAGTAAGAGGCATTGTAATATATATTGTTGAAGTATAATTAGTAAGAGGCATTGTAATATATATTGTTGAGGTATAATTAGTAAGAGGCATTGTAATATATATTGTTGAAGTATAATTAGTAAGAGGCATTGCAGTATGTATTGTTGAGGTATAATTAGTAAGAGGCATTGTAATATATATTGTTGAAGTATAATTAGTAAGAGGCATTGTAATATATATTGTTGAAGTATAATTAGTAAGAGGCATTGTAATATATATTGTTGAAGTATAATTAGTAAGAGGCATTGTGGTATATAAGAGAAACATTGTAATATATATTGTTGTATATATTATATTGTTGAAATTAGTAAGTATTGTAATTATATTGTTGAAGTATAATTAGTAAGAGGCATTGTGGTATATATTGTTGAAGTATAATTAGTAAGAAACATTGTAATATATATTGTTCAGGTACAATTAATAAGAGTCATTGTAATATATATTGTTGAAGTATAATTAGTAAGAGGCATTGTAATATATATTGTTGAAGTATAATTAGTAAGAGGCATTGTAATATATATTGTTGAAGTGTAATTAGTAAGAAGCATTGTATTATATATTGTTGAGGTATACTTAGTAAGAGGCATTGTATTATATATTGTTGAGGTATAATTAGTAAGAGGCATTGTGGTATATATTGTTGAAGTATAATTAGTAAGAGGCATTGTGGTATATATTGTTCAGGTACAATTAATAAGAGTCATTGTAGTATATATTGTTGAAGTATAATTAGTAAGAGGCATTGTGGTATATATTGTTGAAGTATAATTAGTAAGAGGCATTGTGGTATATATTGTTGAAGTATAATTAGTAAGAAGTAATATATATTGTTCATTGTAAGAGTCATTGTATATATATTGTTGAGGTATAATTAGTAAGAGTCATTGTAATATATATTGTTGAAGTATAATTAGTAAGAGGCATTGTAATATATATTGTTGAGGTATAATTAGTAAGAGGCATTGTAATATATATTGTTGAAGTATAATTAGTAAGAGGCATTGTAATATATATTGTTGAGGTATAATTAGTAAGAGGCATTGTATATATATTGTTGAAGTATAATTAGTAAGAGGCATTGTTGAGTATAATTAGTAAGAGGCATTGTAATATATATTGTTGAGGTATAATTAATAAGAGGCATTGTAAGTATATTGTTGATAATTAGTAAGAGTAATATATATATTGTTAAGAGTATATTATTGTTGAAGTATAATTAGTAAGAGGCATTGTGGTATATATTGTTGAAGTATAATTAGTAAGAGGCATTGTAATATATATTGTTGAAGTATAATTAGTAAGAGGCATTGTAATATATATTGTTGAAGTATAATTAGTAAGAGGCATTGTGGTATATATATTCAGTACAATTAATAAAGGTATAATTATATATTGTTGAAGTATAATTAGTAAGAGGCATTGTGGTATATATTGTTGATATAATTAGTAAGAGGCATTGTTATATATTGTTGAAGTATAATTAGTAAGAGGCATTGTGGTATATATTTGTTATATATTGTTGAAGTATAATTAGTAAGATTGCATTGTATTGTTCATATATTGTTGAAGTATAAATTAGTAAGAGGCATTGTATAATTAGTATATATATTGTTGAAGTATAATTAGTAAGAGGCATTGTAATATATATTGTTCAGGTATTAATAAGAGTCATTGTAATATATATTGTTGAAGTATAATTAGTAAGAGGCATTGTGGTATATATTGTTGAAGTATAATTAGTAAGAGGCATTGTAATATATATTGTTCAGGTACATTAATAATTGTAATATATATTGTTCAGGTACAATTAATAAGAGTCATTGTAATATATATTGTTGAAGTATAATTAGTAAGAGGCATTGTGGTATATATTGTTGAAGTGTAATTAGTAAGAGGCATTGTAATATATATTGTTGAGGTATAATTAGTAAGAGGCATTGTAGTATGTATTGTTGAGGCATAATTAGTAAGAGGCATTGTAATATATATTGTTGAGGTATAATTAGTAAGAGGCATTGTAATATATATTGTTGAAGTATAATTAGTAAGAGGCATTGTAATATATATTGTTGAGGTATAATTAGTAAGAGTCATTGTAATATATATTGTTGAGGTATAATTAGTAAGAGGCATTGTAATATATATTGTTGAGGTATAATTAGTAAGAGGCATTGTAATATATATTGTTCAGATATACTTAGTAAGAGGTACATTGTTGTATATGTATTGTTGAAGTATAATTAGTAAGAGGCATTGTAATATATATTGTTGAAGTGTAATTAGTAAGAGGCATTGTAATATATATTGTTGAGGTATAATTAGTAAGAGGCATTGTAATATATATTGTTGAATAATTAGTAAGAGGCATTGTAAGAGGCATTGTATATATATTGTTGAAGTATAATTAGTAAGAGGCATTGTGGTATATATTGTTGAAGTATAATTAGTAAGAGGCATTGTGGTATATATTGTTCAGGTACAATTAATAAAAGGCATTGTAGTATATATTGTTGAAGTATAATTAGTAAGAGGCATTGTGGTATATATTGTTGAAGTATAATTAGTAAGAGGCATTGTGGTATATATTGTTCAGGTACAATTAGTAAGAGGCATTGTAATATATTGTTGTTGAAGTAAGAGGCATAATTAGTATAATTAGTAAAAGGCATTGTAATATATATTGTTGAGGTATAATTAGTAAGAGGCATTGTAATATATATTGTTGAGGTATAATTAGTAAGAGGCATTGTAATATATATTGTTGAAGTATAATTAGTAAGAGGCATTGTAATATATATTGTTGAAGTATAATTAGTAAGAGGCATTGTAATATATATTGTTGAGGTATAATTAGTAAGAGGCATTGTAGTATATATTGTTGAAGTATAATTAGTAAGAGGCATTGTGGTATATATTGTTGAAGTATAATTAGTAAGAAGGCATTGTAATATATATTGTTGAAGTATAATTAGTAAGAGGCATTGTAATATATATTGTTGAAGTATAATTAGTAAGAGGCATTGTAGTATATATTGTTCAGGTACAATTAATAAAAGGCATTGTACTAGATATTGTTGAAGTATAATTAGTAAGAGGCATTGTGGTATACATTGTTGAAGTGTAATTAATAAGAGGCATTGTAATATATATTGTTCAGGTACAATTAGTAAGAGTCATTGTAATATATATTGTTGAAGTATAATTAGTAAGAGGCATTGTAATATATATTGTTGAGGTACAATTAATAAGATATATTGTTCAGGTAAATTAATAAGAGGCATTGTAATATATATTGTTGAAGTATAATTAGTAAGAGGCATTGTAATATATATTGTTGAAGTATAATTAGTAAGAGGCATTGTGGTATATATTGTTGAAGTATAATAATTAGTAAGAATTAGCATTGTAATATATATTGTTCAGGTACAATTAATAATTTGTAATATATATTGTTGAAGTATAATTAGTAAGAGGCATTGTGGTATATATTGTTGAAGTATAATTAGTAATTAAAAGAGGCATTGTAATATATATTGTTCAGGTACAATTAATAAGAGGCATTGTAAGTATAATTAGTAAGAGGCATTGTGGTATATATTGTTGAAGTATAATTAGTAAGAGGCATTGTAATATATATTGTTGAAGTATAATTAGTAAGAGGCATTGTGAATATATATTGTTGAAGTATAATTAGTAAGAAACATTGTAATATATATTGTTCAGGTACAATTAATAAGAGTCATTGTAATATATATTGTTGAAGTTGTGGTATAATTAGTAAAGAGGCATTGTGGTATATATTGTTGAAGTATAATTAGTAAGAGGCATTGTAATATTGTTGATATAATTAGTAAGTTGTAGTATAATTGTTGAGTAAATTAGTAAGAGGCATTGTAATATATATTGTTGAAGTATAATTAGTAAGAGGCATTGTAATATATATTGTTGAAGTATAATTAGTAAGAGGCATTGTAATATATATTGTTGAAGTATATTAGTAAGAGGCATTGTAATATATATTGTTCATACAATTAATAAAGTCATTGTTGTAAGTTGTAAGAGGCATTGTATAATTAGTAAGAAACAATGTAATATATATTGTTCAGGTACAATTAATAAGAGGCATTGTAGTATATATTGTTGAAGTATAATTAGTAAGAGGCATTGTAATATATATTGTTGAAGTGTAATTAGTAAGAGGCATTGTAATATATATTGTTGAGGTACAATTAGTAAGAGTCATTGTAATATATATTGTTGAGGTATACTTAGTAAGAGGCATTGTATTATATATTGTTGAGGTATAATTAGTAAGAGGCATTGTGGTATATATTGTTGAAGTATAATTAGTAAGAGGCATTGTAATATATATTGTTCAGGTACAATTAGTAAAAGGCATTGTAGTATATATTGTTGAAGTATAATTAGTAAGAGGCATTGTGGTATATATTGTTGAAGTATAATTAGTAAGAGGCATTGTAATATATATTGTTGAGGTATAATTAGTAAGAGTCATTGTAATATATAATTAGTAAGAGGCATTGTAAGTTCAGGTAAATTAGTAAGAGGCATTGTAATATATATTGTTGAAGTATAATTAGTAAGAGGCATTGTAATATATATTGTTGAAGTATAATTAGTAAGAGGCATTGTGGTATATATTGTTCAGGTACAATTAATAAAGGCATTGTAGTATATATTGTTGAAGTATAATTAGTAAGAGGCATTGTGGTATACATTGTTGAAGTGTAATTAGTAAGAAACATTGTAATATATATTGTTCAGGTACAATTAATAAGAGTCATTGTAATATATATTGTTGAAGTATAATTAGTAAGAGGCATTGTAATATATATTGTTGAAGTATAATTAGTAAGAGGCATTGTAATATATATTGTTGAGGTATAATTAGTAAGAGGCATATGTTGAGGTATAATTAGTAAGAGGCATTGTATATATTGTTGAAGTATAATTAGTAAGAGGCATTGTAATATATATTGTTGAAGTATAAATTAGTAAGAGTCATTGTAATATATATTGTTGAGGTACAATTAGTAAGAGGCATTGTAATATATATTGTTGAAGTATAATTAGTAAGAGGCATTGTAATATATATTGTTGAAGTATAATTAGTAAGAGGCATTGTAGAGTAAGAGGCATTGTAATATATATTGTTGAGGTACAATTAGTAAGATATATATATTGTTGAAGTATAATTAGTAAGAGGCATTGTAATATATATTGTTGAAGTATAATTAGTAAGAGGCATTGTAATATATATTGTATATAATTAGTAAGAGGCATTGTAGTATATATTGTTGAAGTATAATTAGTAAGAGGCATTGTGGTATATATTGTTGAAGTATAATTAGTAAGAAACATTGTAATATATATTGTTCAGGTACAATTAATAAGAGTCATTGTAATATATATTGTTGAAGTATAATTAGTAAGAGGCATTGTGGTATATATTGTTGAAGTATAATTAGTAAGAGGCATTGTAATATATATTGTTGAGGTATAAATTATTGTAAAATTAATAAACATTGTAGTATATATTGTTGAAGTATAATTAGTAAGAGGCATTGTGGTATATATTGTTGAAGTATAGGTACAATTAGAAAGAGTCATTGTAATATATATTGTTGAAGTATAATTAGTAAGAAACATTGTAATATATATTGTTCAGGTACAATTAATAAGAGTCATTGTATTATATATTGTTGAGGTATAATTAGTAAGAGGCATTGTAATATATATTGTTGAAGTATAATTAGTAAGAGGCATTGTGGTATATATTGTTGAAGTATAATTAGTAAAACATTGTAATATATATTGTTGAGGTATAATTAGTAAGAGGCATTGTAGTTGAGGTATAATTAGTAAGAGGCATTGTGGTATATATTGTTGAAGTATAATTAGTAAGAGGCATTGTAATATATATTGTTGAGGTATAATTAGTAAGAGGCATTGTAGTATATATTGTTGAAGTATAATTAGTAAGAGGCATTGTGGTATATATTGTTGAAGTATTAATAAGAGGCATTGTAGTAAGTATAATTAGTAAGAGAAACATTGTATTGTTCAGGTATAATAAGAGGCATTGTTATATATTGTTGAAGTATAATTAGTAATTGTAATATATATTGTTCAGGTACAATTAATAAGAGGCATTGTAATATATATTGTTGAAGTATAATTAGTAAGAGGCATTGTATATATATTGTTGAAGTATAATTAGTAAGAGGCATTGTGGTATATATTGTTCAGGTACAATTAATAAAAGGCATTGTAGTATATATTGTTGAAGTATAATTAGTAAGAGGCATTGTGGTATACATTGTTGAAGTATAATTAGTAAGAGGCATTGTAATATATATTGTTGTTATATATTGTTGAGTATAATTAGTAAGAGGCATTGTAATATATATTGTTGAAGTATAATTAGTAAGAGGCATTGTTCAGTACAATTAGTAAGAGGCATATATTGTTGAAGTATAATTAGTAAGAGGCATTGTGGTATATATTGTTGAAGTATAATTAGTAAGAGGCATTGTGGTATATATTGTTGAAGTATAATTAGTAAGAGGCATTGTAATATATATTGTTCAGGTATAATTAATAAGAGGCATTGTAGTATATATTGTTGAAGTATAATTAGTAAGAGGCATTGTGGTATATATTGTTGAAGTGTAATTAGTAAGAAACATTGTAATATATATTGTTCAGGTACAATTAATAAGAGTCATTGTAATATATATTGTTGAAGTATAATTAGTAAGAGGCATTGTTGAAGTATATATTGTTGAAGTATAATTAGTAAGAGGCATTGTAATATATATTGTTGAAGTATAATTAGTAAGAGGCATTGTAATATATATTGTTGAAGTATAATTAGTAAGAGGCATTGTGGTATATATTGTTGAAGTATAATTAGTAAGAGGCATTGTATATATATTGTTCAGGTACAATTAGTAAGAGGCATTGTATATATTTGTATATATTAGTAAGAGGCATTGTTGTTGAAGTATAATTAGTAAGAGGCATTGTAATATATATTGTTGAAGTTGTAATTAGTAAGAGGCATTGTGGTATATATTGTTGAAGTATAATTAGTAAGAGGCATTGTAATATATATTGTTGAGGTATTAGTTTGTTCAGGTATATAATTAATTAATAAGAGTCATTGTAATATATATTGTTGAAGTATAATTAAGTAAATTAGTAAGAAACATTGTAATATATATTGTTCAGGTACAATTAATAAGAGTCATTGTAATATATATTGTTGAAGTATAATTAGTAAGAGGCATTGTGGTATATATTGTTGAAGTATAATTAGTAAGAGCATTGTAATATATATTGTTGAGGTATAATTAGTAAGAGGCATTGTAATATATATTGTTGAAGTATAATTAGTAAGAGGCATTGTAATATATATTGTTGAAGTATAATTAGTAAGAGGCATTGTATTATATATTGTTGAAGTATAATTAGTAAGAGGCATTGTAATATATATTGTTGAAGTATAATTAGTAAGAGGCATTGTGGTATATATTGTTGAAGTATAATTAGTAAGAGGCATTGTAATATATATTGTTCAAGATTGTAATAAATATTGTAATATATATTGTTCAGGTACAATTAGTAAGAGGCATTGTAATATATATTGTTGAGGTATAATTAGTAAGAGGCATTGTAATATATATTGTTGAAGTATAATTAGTAAGAGGCATTGTAATATATATTGTTGAAGTATAATTAGTAAGAGGCATTGTATATTAGTATATTGTTTGTAGGTTCAGGTAAATTAGTAAGAGGCATTGTAATATATATTGTTGAAGTATAATTAGTAAGAGGCATTGTGGTATATATTGTTGAAGTATAATTAATAAGAGGCATTGTAGTATATATTGTTCAAGTATAATTAGTAAGAGGCATTGTAGTATATATTGTTGAAGTATAATTAGTAAGAGGCATTGTGGTATATTTGTTGAAGTATAATTAGTAAGAAACATTGTAATATATATTGTTCAGGTACAATTAATACATTGTAATATATATTGTTGAAGTATAATTAGTAAGAGGCATTGTAATATATATTGTTGAGGTATAATTAGTAAGAGGCATTGTAATATATATTGTTGAAGTATAATTAGTAAATTAGTAAGAGCATTGTAATATATATTGTTCAGGTACAATTAATAAGAGGCATTGTAATATATATTGTTGAAGTATAATTAGTAAGAGGCATTGTGGTATATATTGTTGAAGTATAATTAGTAAGAAACATTGTAATATATATTGTTCAGGTACAATTAATAAGAGTCATTGTAATATATATTGTTGAAGTATAATTAGTAAGAGGCATTGTAAGAGGTATATATATTGTTGAAGTATAATTAGTAAGAGGCATTGTGGTATATATTGTTGAAGTAGTAAGAAACATTGTAATATATATTGTTCAGGTACAATTAATAAGAGGCATTGTAATATATATTGTTGAAGTGTAATTAGTAAGAGGCATTGTAATATATTGTTGAAGTATAATTAGTAAGAGGCATTGTGGTATATATTGTTCAGGTACAATTAATAAGAGTCATTGTAATATATATTGTTGAAGTATAATTAGTAAGAGGCATTGTGGTATATATTGTTGAAGTATAATTAGTAAGAGGCATTGTGGTATACATTGTTGAAGTATAATTAGTAAGAAACATTGTAATATATATTGTTCAGGTACAATTAATAAGAGTCATTGTAATATATATTGTTGAAGTATAATTAGTAAGAGGCATTGTGGTATATATTGTTGAAGTATAATTAGTAAGAGATTGTAATATATATTGTTCATTGTTGTAATATATATTGTTGAAGTATAATTAGTAAGAGTCATTGTAATATATATTGTTCAGGTACATTGTAAGAGTATATATTTGTTGAAGTATAATTAGTAAGAGGCATTGTGGTATATATTGTTGAAGTATATTAGTAAGAAACATTGTTATATTGTTCAGGTACAATTAATAAGAGTCATTGTAATATATATTGTTGAAGTATAATTAGTAAGAGGCATTGTGGTATATATTGTTGAAGTATAATTAGTAAGAGGCATTGTGGTATATATTGTTGAAGTATAATTAGTAAGAGGCATTGTAATATATATTGTTCAGGTACATTAATAAGAGTATTGTATATATATTGTTGAAGTATAATTAGTAAGAGGCATTGTAATATATATTGTTGAAGTATAATTAGTAAGAGGTGGTATTGTAATATATATTGTTGAGGTACAATTAGTAAGAGGCATTGTAATATATATTGTTGAAGTATAATTAGTAAGAGGCATTGTAATATATATTGTTGATATAATTAGTAAGAGGCATTGTAATATATATTGTTGAAGTATAATTAGTAAGAGGCATTGTGGTATATATTGTTGAAGTATAATTAGTAAAACATTGTAATATATATTGTTCAGGTACAATTAATAAGAATCATTGTAATATATATTGTTGAAGTATAATTAGTAAGAGGCATTGTAATATATATTGTTGAAGTATAATTAGTAAGAGGCATTGTAATATATATTGTTGAAGTATAATTAGTAAGAAACATTGTAATATATATTGTTCAGGTATAATTAGTAAGAGTCATTGTAATATATATTGTTGAAGTATAATTAGTAAGAGTCATTGTAGTTGAGGTACAATTAGTAAGTTGTAATATATATTGTTGAGGTATAATTAGTAAGAGGCATTGTAATATATATAATTAGTAAGAGGCATTGTAAGTTGAGGTATAATTAGTAAGAGGCATTGTAATATATATTGTTGAGGTATAATTAGTAAGAGGCATTGTAATATATATTGTTGAAGTATAATTAGTAAGAGGCATTGTAATATATATTGTTGAAGTATAATTAGTAAGAGGCATTGTATATTGTTGATTTGTTATATATTGTTCAGGTACAATTAATAAGAGGCATTGTAGTATATATTGTTGAAGTATAATTAGTAAGAGGCATTGTGGTATACATTGTTGAAGTATAATTAGTAAGAGGCATTGTGGTATATATTGTTCAGGTACAATTAATAAAAGGCATTGTAGTATATATTGTTGAAGTATAATTAGTAAGAGGCATTGTGGTATACATTGTTGAAGTATAATTAGTAAGAGGCATTGTAATATATATTTGTTGTATAATTAATAATATTGTTCAGGTACATTGTAAGAGTATTATATTGTTGAAGTATAATTAGTAAGAGGCATTGTGGTATATATTGTTGAATATATATTGTTATATATTGTTGAGGTACAATTAATAAGAGGCATTGTAATATATATTGTTGAAGTATAATTAGTAAGAGGCATTGTGGTATATATTGTTGAAGTATAATTAGTAAGAGGCATTGTAATATATATTGTTGAGGTAAATTAGTAAGAGGCATTGTAATATATATTGTTGAAGTATAATTAGTAAAAGGCATTGTGGTATACATTGTTGAAGTGTAATTAATAAGAGGCATTGTAATATATATTGTTAAGATATACTTAGTAAGAGGTATTGTGGTATATATTGTTGAGGCATAATTAGTAAGAAACAATGTAATATTTATTGTTCAGGTACAATTAATAAGAGGCATTGTATATATATTGTTGAAGTATAATTAGTAAGAGGCATTGTAATATATATTGTTGAAGTATAATTAGTAAGAGGCATTGTACATAATAATATATATTGTTGAGTATAATTAGTAAGAGGCATTGTGGTATATATTGTTGAAGTATAATTAGTAAGAAACATTGTAATATATATTGTTCAGGTACAAATTGTAATATATAAGTAGTCATTGTAATATATATTGTTGAAGTATAAATTAGTAAGAGGCATTGTGGTATATATTGTTGAAGTAATTAGTAAGAAACATTGTAATATATATTGTAAGAAATTAATAAGTCATTGTAATATATATTGTTGAAGTATAATTAGTAAGAGGCATTGTAATATATATTGTTGAGGTATAATTAGTAAGAGGCATTGTAATATATATTGTTGAAGTATAATTAGTAAGAGGCATTGTAATATATATTGTTGAAGTATAATTAGTAAGAGGCATTGTAATATATATTGTTGAAGTATAATTAGTAAGAGGCATTGTAATATATATTGTTGAAGTATAATTAGTAAGAAACAATTAATAAGTATATATATTGTTGAAGTATAATTAGTAAGAGGCATTGTAATATATATTGTTGAAGTATAATTAGTAAGAGGCATTGTGGTATATATTGTTGAAGTATTAGTAAGAAACATTGTAATATATATTGTATAAATTAGTAAGAGGCATTGTAATATATATTGTTGAAGTTAATTAGTAAGAGGTAATTAGTATAGTTGATTGTAATATATATATATTGTAATATATATTGTTGAAGTATAATTAGTAAGAGGCATTGTGGTATATATTGTTGAAGTATAATTAGTAAGAAACATTGTAATATATATTGTTCAGGTACAATTAATAAGAGTCATTGTAATATATATTGTTGAAGTATAATTAGTAAGAGGCATTGTGGTATATATTGTTGAAGTATAATTAGTAAGAGGCATTGTAATATATATTGTTGAGGTATACTTAGTAAGAGTCATTGTAATATATATTGTTGAAGTACAATTAGTAAGAGGCATTGTAGAAGTATAATTAGTAAGAGGCATTGTAATATATATTGTTGAAGTATATTGTAATATATATTGTTGAGGTATAATTAAAGAGGCATTGTAATATATATTGTTGAAGTATAATTAGTAAGAGGCATTGTAATATATATTGTTGAAGTATAATTAGTAAGAGGCATTGTAATATATATTGTTAAGATATACTTAGTAAGAGGCATTGTATATATATTGTTCAGTAAATTAGTAAGAGGCATTGTAATATATATTGTTGAAGTATAATTAGTAAGAGGCATTGTAATATATATTGTTGAGTATAATTAGTAAGAGGCATTGTATTATATATTGTTGAGGTATAATTAGTAAGAGGCATTGTATTATATATTGTTGAGGTATAATTAGTAAGAGGCATTGTGGTATATATTGTTCAGGTACAATTAATAAAAGGCATTGTAGTATATATTGTTGAAGTATAATTAGTAAGAGGCATTGTGGTATATATTGTTCAAGTATAATTAATAAGAGGCATTGTAGTATATATTGTTGAAGTATAATTAGTAAGAGGCATTGTGGTATACATTGTTGAAGTATAATTAGTAAGAGGCATTGTAATATATATTGTTCAGGTACAATTAATAAGAGGCATTGTAATATATATTGTTGAAGTATAATTAGTAAGAAACATTGTAATATATATTGTTGAGGTACAATTAATAAGAGTCATTGTAATATATATTGTTGAAGTATAATTAGTAAGAGGCATTGTGGTATATATTGTTGTTGAAGTATAATTAGTAAGAAACATTGTAATATATATTGTTCAGGTACAATTAATAAGTATCATTGTAATATATATTGTTGAAGTATAATTAGTAAGAAACATTGTAATATATATTGTTGAAGTATAATTAGTAAGAGGCATTGTAATATATATTGTTGAGGTATAATTAGTAAGAGGCATTGTATTATATATATTGTAAATTAGAGCATTGTAATATATATTGTTGAAGTATAATTAGTAAGAGGCATTGTGGTATATATTGTTGAAGTATAATTAGTAAGAGGCATTGTGGTATATATTGTTCAGGTACAATTAATAAAAGGCATTGTAGTATATATTGTTGAAGTATAATTAGTAAGAGGCATTGTGGTATATATTGTTGAAGTGTAATTAGTAAGAAACATTGTAATATATATTGTTGAGGTACAATTAGTAAGAGGCATTGTGGTATATATTGTTGAAGTATAATTAGTAAGAAACATTGTAATATATATTGTTCAGGTACAATTAATAAGAGTCATTGTAATATATATTGTTGAAGTATAATTAGTAAGAGGCATTGTGGTATATATTGTTGAAGTGTAATTAGTAAGAAACATTGTAATATATATTGTTCAGGTACAATTAATAAGAGTCATTGTAATATATATTGTTGAGGTATAATTAGTAAGAGGCATTGTAATATATATTGTTGAAGTATAATTAGTAAGAGGCATTGTGGTATATATTGTTGAAGTATAATTAGTAAGAGGCATTGTAATATATATTGTTTAGGTATAATTATATTGTAAGAGTATTGTTATATATTGTTGAAGTATAATTAGTAAGAGGCATTGTAATATATATTGTTGAGATATAATTAGTAAGAGGCATTGTAATATATATTGTTGAGGTATAATTAGTAAGAGGCATTGTAATATATATTGTTGAAGTATAATTAGTAAGAGGCATTGTAGTATATATTGTTGAAGTATAATTAGTAAGAGGCATTGTGGTATATATTGTTGAAGTTGTAATTAGTAAATTAGAAGAGGCATTGTATATATTGTTCAGGTACAATTAATAAGAGTCATTGTAATATATATTGTTGAAGTATAATTAGTAAGAGGCATTGTGGTATATATTGTTGAAGTATAATTAGTAAGAAACATTGTAATATATATTGTTCAGGTACAATTAATAAGAGGCATTGTAGTATATATTGTTGAAGTATAATTAGTAAGAGGCATTGTGGTATATATTGTTGAAGTGTAATTAGTAAGAAACATTGTAATATATATTGTTCAGGTACAATTAATAAGAGTCATTGTAATATATATTGTTGATATAATTAGTAAGAGGCATTGTGGTATATATTGTTGAAGTATAATTAGTAAGAGGCATTGTAGTATATATTGTTGAAGTATAATTAGTAAGAGGCATTGTGGTATATATTGTTGAAGTATAATTAGTAAGAAACATTGTAATATATATTGTTCAGGTACAATTAATAAGAGTCATTGTAATATATATTGTTGAAGTATAATTAGTAAGAGGCATTGTGGTATATATTGTTGAAGTGTAATTAGTAAGAAACATTGTAATATATATTGTTCAGGTATAATTAATAAATTAGTATTGTAATATATTGTTGAAGTATAATTAGTAAGAGGCATTGTGGTATATATTGTTGAAGTATAATTAGTAAGAAACATTGTAATATATATTGTTCAGGTACAATTAATAAGAGTCATTGTAATATATATTGTTGAAGTATAATTAGTAAGAGGCATTGTAATATATATTGTTGAGTAATTAGTAAGAGAGAAGCATTGTAAGAGTATATATATATTGTTGAAGTATAATTAGTAAGAAACATTGTAATATATATTGTTCAGGTACAATTAATAAGAGTCATTGTAATATATATTGTTGAAGTGTAATTAGTAATTATAATATAATATAATAGTCATTGTAATATATATTGTTCAGGTATAATTAATAAAAGGCATTGTAGTATAAATTGTTGAAGTATAATTAGTAAGAGGCATTGTGGTATATATTGTTGAAGTATAATTAGTAAGAAACATTGTAATATATATTGTTCAGGTACAATTAATAAGAGTCATTGTAATATATATTGTTGAAGTATAATTAGTAAGAGGCATTGTAATATATATTGTTGAAGTATAATTAATAAGAGGCATTGTAATATATATTGTTGAGGTACAATTAATAAAAGGCATTGTAGTATATATTGTTGAAGTATAATTAGTAAGAGGCATTGTGGTATATATTGTTGAAGTATAATTAGTAAGAGGCATTGTAATATATATTGTTGAGGTACAATTAGTAAGAGTCATTGTAATATATATTGTTGAGGTATAATTAGTAAGAGGCATTGTATATATATAATTGTTGAAGTATATATATTAGTATTGTAGTTGTGGTATATTAAGTAAATTAGTAAAAACATTGTAATATATATTGTTCAGGTACAATTAATAAGAGTCATTGTAATATATATTGTTGAAGTATAATTAGTAAGAGGCATTGTGGTATATATTGTTGAAGTATAGTAAGAGGCATTGTAGTATATATTGTTCAGGTACAATTAATAAGAGGCATTGTAATATATATTGTTGAGGTACAATTAATAAAAGGCATTGTAGTATATATTGTTGAAGTATAATTAGTAAGAGGCATTGTGGTATACATTGTTGAAGTATAATTAGTAAGAGGCATTGTAATATATATTGTTGAGGTATAATTAGTAAGAGGCATTGTAATATATATTGTTGAGGTATAATTAGTAAGAGGCATTGTAATATATTGTTGAAGTATAATTAGTAAGAGGCATTGTAATATATATTGTTGAAGTATTAATTAGTATATATTGTTGAAGGCATTGTAATATATATTGTTCAGGTATAATTAGTAAGAGGCATTGTAATATATATTGTTGAAGTATAATTAGTAAGAAACATTGTAATATATATTGTTCAGGTACAATTAATAAGAGTCATTGTAATATATATTGTTGAAGTATAATTAGTAAGAGGCATTGTGGTATATATTGTTGAAGTGTAATTAGTAAGAAACATTGTAATATATATTGTTCAGGTACAATTAATAAGAGTCATTGTAATATATATTGTTGAAGTATAATTAGTAAGAGGCATTGTGGTATATATTGTTGAAGTATAATTAGTAAGAGGCATTGTGGTATATATTGTTCAGGTACAATTAATAAGAGGCATTGTAATATATATTGTTGAGGTACAATTAGTAAGAGGCATTGTAGTATATATTGTTGAAGTATAATTAGTAAGAAAAATTGTAATATATATTGTTCAGGTACAATTAATAAGAGTCATTGTAATATATATTGTTGAAGTATAATTAGTAAGAAACATTGTAATATATATTGTTCAGGTACAATTAATAAGAGTCATTGTAATATATATTGTTGAAGTGTAATTAGTAAGAAACATTGTAATATATATTGTTCAGGTACAATTAATAAGAGTCATTGTAATATATATTGTTGAAGTATAATTAGTAAGAGGCATTGTGGTATATATTGTTGAAGTATAATTAATAAGAGGCATTGTAGTATATATTGTTGAAGTATAATTAGTAAGAAACATTGTAATATATATTGTTCAGGTACAATTAATAAGAGTCATTGTAATATATATTGTTGAAGTATAATTAGTAAGAGGCATTGTGGTATATATTGTTGAAGTGTAATTAGTAAGAAACATTGTAATATATATTGTTCAGGTACAATTAATAAGAGTCATTGTAATATATATTGTTGAAGTATAATTAGTAAGAGGCATTGTGGTATATATTGTTCAGGTACAATTAATAAGAGGCATTGTAGTATACATTTTTGAAGTGTAATTAGTAAGAAACATTGTAATATATATTGTTCAGGTACAATTAATAAGAGTCATTGTAATATATATTGTTGAAGTATAATTAGTAAGAGGCATTGTGGTATATATTGTTCAGGTACAATTAATAAGAGGCATTGTAGTATATATTGTTGAAGTATAATTAGTAAGAAACATTGTAATATATATTGTTCAGGTACAATTAATAAGAGTCATTGTAATATATATTGTTGAAGTATAATTAGTAAGAAACATTGTAATATATATTGTTCAGGTACAATTAATAAGAGTCATTGTAATATATATTGTTGAAGTATAATTAGTAAGAGGCATTGTGGTATATATTGTTGAAGTATAAATTAGTAAGAGGCATTGTAATATATATTGTTGAAGTATAATTAGTAAGAGGCATTGTGGTATATATTGTTGAAGTGTAATTAGTAAGAAACATTGTAATATATATTGTTCAGGTACAATTAATAAGTCATTGTAATATATATTGTTGAAGTATAATTAGTAAGAGGCATTGTGGTATATATTGTTGAAGTATAATTAGTAAGAGGCATTGTAATATATATTGTTGAAGTATAATTAGTAAGAGGCATTGTGGTATATATTGTTGAAGTGTAATTAGTAAGAAACATTGTAATATATATTGTTGAAGTATAATTAGTAAGAGGCATTGTAATACATATTCTTAATGTATACTTACTAAGAGACACTATTGTATATATTGTTGACGTATAATTATTTAGAAACACTGTAACATATATTGTTAAGGTATACTTAGTAAGAGATACTGTTGTTTATATTGTTGACGTATAATTATTTAGAAACACTGTAACATATATTGTTAAGGTATACTTAGTAAGAGATACTGTTGTTTATATTGTTACGGTATGATGGGTAAGAGGCATTGTA
Source organism: Tachypleus tridentatus (assembly GCF_004210375.1). Taxonomy (NCBI): domain Eukaryota; kingdom Metazoa; phylum Arthropoda; class Merostomata; order Xiphosura; family Limulidae; genus Tachypleus; species Tachypleus tridentatus. Next base: position 54,524,684 of record NC_134827.1, read on the forward strand.
GTATACTTTGTTAAGGTATAATTAGTAAGAGCTTTGCAGTACACATTGTTGAGGTATAATTTGTAAGATGTATTGTTGTACACATTGTTCCACGTTCTGTTTTTTTTTCTTAACCACAAACAAACAGAAATGTTATAAGACAATAGCGTTAGGTTTACTGTATCTCTAAGCACAACATTATTAATAAAATAAAACTGCTACGCAACAGTCTTTGGTGCAAAAATATTAACTGATAAATATCTAGTATCTGGGTGAGGTTTTTCAAAGTGAATGACTTTTAAATGAACAAAGAAACTTGAAACTTTGTGCACGTAACTGAAGGTTCTCCATTATTTTTGTGTAAACCAAACGTCCCAGGACTTTAAACTTACTAAAGCCCTTTTATATACTTAAACCCAATTGTTTTATCTTCTATCAAGACATATTTAACGGGGGTGACTAATGTTAACTCCCAACTTTCGTTTGAAAATTACCTGTCCTTTATTTTTATTATTATGTGTAACAATGTAAATATGAGAGGTCGGAAGGGGCAAAACTGAACAAATAGAACTTCTTGGAATTTATAACCTTTGTTTAAAGTTTTTTTTTTCTTATTGTAAATGTTCTATACCAGTCAACAGTTGTTTCACTGGTTTCGTGTCTTATGCAGTAACCTATAGTAATCGGCAAAGCTCCAACAAAAGTCACGAGCAGTTTTAAGTAAACACATGACGCTGCACAAGGTCAAGTTTTATGAAAGCTGTGGCTGTACTTACCAGTATGTCCACGTTAAGTCCTCATCACTAAACAAGTGCAATAATCAGAACGTAATAACACGTACTTGGCAGAAAATTAGTGATAGAACGAAACTAGTTACGATATGCACTCTCTACAGAACCGGTGCTACAAACGAATTATTTACAATCTGTAACCTTCTGGTTAATGCAAGTTACGTATATACATTACAGCTAATAATAAAAACAGGTGACGAACGTAAGAAATTACGTATAACGTTCAAATCAAGTTGCTTGGGAAGTTCATTATGAATTATTTTGACACCTTCGCTCTTAACGACATTTTGGTCGTAAACCCAATATATCACGAAACATCATGTAATGTTTAATCTGTTCTAGTACATCTAATAAACTGCAAATAGTAGATATTGTAATGTTTTTATAACCGCAAAATTAAGAGTGCACTTTTATTGAAAATATTGAACTTACATGTTCTATTAACAACGTTTATAATCAAATCCGGTTTTGTGTCAGTGAAAAAGCTTTTATTTTACAGAGTAAGTTTTAGTGAACACATCTGTTTGACAATGTCGAAAAGACATTGACAGTTAGCTGAAGGATGTCACCAATATATCTACAACCATAACCAATATCCGAAGTTTTATCGTTGTCTTGTCTTACTGAGGTTTGTCATTAACGGAAATCCAAGTTCGAAGAAATATAAATGTGCAACTCATGGGCTGAGCTTCTGTTCCTTGAAGTTGTTGGAAGGTTGAAATTCAAAATACAAAGCTTGTAATAATTTAATTTTTGTAAAGCTATGATTATTTCTTTGAGTAACGTTATCACACAAACATTTATTTTTACTTAAATGAAGCATTAATTTACGAGAATCGTTTGTTTGAGAGCAAAGCTACATTAGTTTATCTGCAATGTTCATAGTTGAGATTCTGACTCAGAAATTTAACATCCTAAGTCCATAACTTACCATTCTTTCATCAGTGGACACAAGAAGTGTTAAAAAATCTTAAAACTATAAATGCAACACATTTTGGTATATTATTAATATATTACAAAATTAAAGGTTTCTACAGTTTTAAACTTACAGCATTCAAATGTTTTCTTCACGCTGACGGTAATGAGCGAATAATATCAGTTCTTAATTTGTTAATATTGTAGAATTTGTTTAAATGTATTTCAGACCAATACGTATCAGAAATGACCTGTACAATAAAGCTGTATTTCTATAGTCCTTTATGTAGTTCAGGAAACAAAACTGTTTTTGCATTACGTCACTGGGTCTTACAGAATGCAAACTATAGTTTAATAAAACTTTATTTAAAGCAGACAGTAGTCCTTTAAGGATGTCTACAAACAGTATTACTTTTTAAAAACGAATGTATACCAATGTATACGTGTTTTCATGTAAAAACGGTGTATAGTTTTAGCAGGTATTATTGATTTGTGAAAAATTAAGTTTTATGACACATATGTCTTTCGCCCTTCTCAAAAACATGTGTTTAGTGGATGTTACGGTGTTAGGTCCACATCAGATACAACTCAACAGAATAAACATGGTAGATACCACGCATACCTCAATTATCACTCGGGTCATGAAACAAGATACAGAACGAAAACAGGAAACTATCAGTAGCATGTGATACAAGGATACGAACTGCAGATTTTTATTTCAAAATACAAGTTTAAATATATATTTATACTAGGATAATTAACTTGTAATAACAGTCTCAAAATGTAAACGTACCAGCGACAAGACAGTACACATGGTCGTATTTACGTTGGTCTTCATACAAAACATGCTGGTTACATATATAGTTATGAATATTTGACTGTAGGTATAAAGTCAACACCAGAAAATAAGACATTCGTGATGCAATATTGTTTATTTAATAGACAGAATAACATGAATAGAATGTGAAAACAATAAATTTAAAATTCCAAACATCTGTTTGAGGAAACAAATAAAAATGTATAGGATACAATTTTGGGATAGTTATAGATACCTGTATATATTTACACTATAAAATAATCAATGAATCTATGTGACCAGTTCCTATGTACATAAAGAACAGCCAGCTGGCTCTAATATTCAGTAACAGTAATTAATGAAACGCATGTGGTAAGGAGCTGACCAGTTGGAATATCAATAGGTTTCTTGTTATGGGCATGTTGCTAACTTAAATATACAACAATTGAGGCCCCCCAGTGGCTCAGCGGTAAAATCCGGGTTTTGATACCCATGGTGCGCAGAACACAGATAGCCCATTGTGTAGCTTTGTGTTTAATTCAAAACAACAACAATTGTGGTTATTGTTTTTTTATTAGTTTTTAAGATGTTCATTTATAGACTAACACATGGGATTATGGGTGTCTCCGTAATGTAAATGATTTTACAAAGTATGTAATGTAATTGGTAAACAGCGTTTTGTGTTATAAATATTTCTTCAACATTTGGCAGGAAGTGATGGCGGTTATAGTTTTCTTTGTTTTTCTGAACGTGTGCTGAGATAAATGTTACTAAAAATGATTTTGGTTGTTATACATAAGCTGTTTGTTTGATTTGGTGTTTTATGGCACAAAGCAGCTAGGTTATCTGTGCCAAACATCCAGTAAAAAAGTTAAAATTAAAGTAAAATTATAAAAGGAAATTAAGGTAAAATATAACAAAGTAAAAAAACCAATGTTTACATCAGTAAAAGTAAAACTACAGTAATACAACCTGTAGAGGACTTTCTGTAGCGTGACTATAATAATCATAACTCGCCAGGAAGACTGACAGGTAAGTACAAAAACCACAGTCAGTCACCTGAAGTTGACCTTTTCAGTCCTGGTTCCAGGTTGTGTGTCATTATGGCCATTTTCAAAATCGAACTGGACGGACTGTGATTCTTAAAAGAGAATCTTAATTAAAAAGGTCTAATGTTACAAAACTTAAATGATATTAAACAGATTGTTGGCCTTTAAAAAACTAAAAATATTTACAAGGTGGACAGTGTCACCATCACCAATAACACTGTCTAGCGTTATGGACAAACCTCGGGACAGAATATGGTTAAAATGGCGCCGTCGTTGAGAGTCATAATAACGACAACAAAGTAAAATGTGACTTATTGTGCTCTGAGTATCACACAGACTACACATTGGTGCATCAGTTCTAGATAAAAGAAAACGATGAGTTAAGAAACTGTTACCAATGCGTGGTCTAGTTAGAACAACTTCCTCTTTCCGATCTTTACGGAAGCAAGACGGCCAAAGTCCAATATAGGGTTTTATTTGGAAAAGCTTGTTGTCACGTTGCTCACTCAAAGTCGACTGCCAACTAGCACAGAGCCGAGCTTTGAATACAGGATCATAGTCCATGTATGGAACAGGCACAGTGGTGATAGTGCCAGAGCAGATAGATTGAGCTGCAGTGTCTGCAAGCTCGTTCCCACGAATACCAATGTGGACTGGTATCCAGAAAAACTGGATAGAAGCAGATGTTAAAGATAATTGTGTCAGTCTGTTTTGAATATTGGTGTGAACAGGGTGTGAAACAACATGAAGCGATTCCAGGGCCAGTATAGAACTAAGCGAGTCAGTATAAATAGCGCAGTTTTTCTGAACGTGTGCTGAGACAAATGTTACTAAAAATGATTTTGGTTGTTATACATAAGCTGTTTGTTTGATTTGGTGTTTTATGGCACAAAGCAGCTTGGTTATCTGTGCCAAACATCCAGTAAAAAAGTTAAAATTAAAGTAAAATTATAAAAGGAAATTAAGGTAAAATATAACAAAGTAAAAAACCAATGTTTTTAGATAGATTGAGCTGCAGTGTCTGCAAGCTCGTTCCCACGAATACCAATGTGGACTGGTATCCAGAAAAACTGGATAGAAGCAGATGTTAAAGATAATTGCGTCAGTCTGTTTTGAATATTGGTGTGAACAGGGTGTGAAACAACATGAAGCGATTCCAGGGCCAGTATAGAACTAAGCGAGTCAGTATAAATAGCGCAGTTTGAGAACTGCTCAGCTCACGATTCGACCCTGAATCGTGCCGTTTGATTTGATCTGGATTTAAATGAATTATATTCATGTTCACATCTGCCCAACTTCTTCCTTTCGGGACAGGTCCCAGCCTTTCCTTCCACTGCTGCCTTTGCCTCCACCCAAAACAACATTTAGAGAGACATCCTCCACCCAAAAAGTCAAGAATAATAACGATAATTAATTTATTAAAATAATAATAAAAAAAACCACCACTTAATCTTAATAACAATCCACGAAAGGGGACGACGATGAACTACAAAGTTCCTGAACACCCCAGTTGGAGAGAGAAGTCTTCTGATTTCTCTCTCTCTAAACTGAACCCCTGCCACGGTAGTTTAGTTTAGTTTAGTTTAACTGCTCAGCTTCAATGTGATCCAGGGCAAGAGAAATGGCGTACAGTTCAGCAGTGAACACAGAAGCTGTTGAGGGAATTCTGCATGCAACCACAACAAACCATGGCAGAGACCACACAGTCACCTGATTTTGAACCATCTATATAAATAAGAGTGGAAGGATGGTTCAAAAGATGTTCAGCAAAGAACAGACAGTACTTCCAATCAGGAGTGTCTGCTTTTCTCAGATGACTTAAAGGTAGGTCACAATTGAAGACTGTAAGAAGCTATGGTGGGATGGGCTGACCATTGGATACAGCAATGTTATTCAAGGATAGACCCAGTTCATACAACTGCTCCTGGATACGAAAGCCAAAAGTAGCAATGGCAGATTGTCTGTTCTGAAAAGTATGGCCCACCGAGGAAGGAAAACACAACCCCAGGTGGGATGCTTTGGTAAGGAACGAAGTTTAGAAGCATATAATAAAGACAGTTGCAAACAGCAGAGGTGAAGAGAAGGTTCATGAAACTTTACGTATAAGCTCTGAACCGTGCAGAGCCAAAGTCCTTGATGATCAATGGGGTCCAGCATCTTTAAGGCTGAGATTCTGGCCGAGCCATAGACCAGTGATCCACAGTCAAGTTTCGATTGAATAAGAGCACGATATATCTTTAGCAAAGATAAGCCCCAAGAAGTTTGTCTCAGGGACCACAGGCAGCACAACTTTGCCGGTAAGCTGCTTGATTATAATTTTTGAGGGTCAGTTTGTTTGTTTGTTTTGAATTTCGCACAAAGCTACTCGAGGGATATTTGTGCTAGCCGTCCCTAATTTAGCAATGTAAGACTACAGAGAAGGCAGCTAGTCATCACTACCCACCGACAACTCTTGGGCTACTCTTTTACTAACGAATAGTGGGATTGACCGTCACATTATAACGCCCCCACGGCTGAGAGGGCAAGCATGTTTGGCACGACGGGAATGCGAACCCGCGACCCTCAGATTACGAGTCGCACGCCTTAACACGCTTGGCCATGCCAATGAGGGTCAGAGTTTAATATCCTCAAATAGTATGATAGAACAACAGATTGTTTTAGTAATTACAGTTCCATTAGATTCCATTGTGTGTTGGTTTCACATACGGGTGGTAAATAATTTGTTAATTTTAATTCCGTACAAGAGACAACAAAACTGTCATCATTATAATTAATATAAAACTCAATACTTCCAATGGTTTCTTCTCCTGGTGAAGAAAGGTTCTCGTTTCGAAGTCACTTGGGTTGTAGCGTTTAACGTTTGTCTTTAATGAGCTTTTAACCTACAAGTTTTCCTAACAACATTATTCGATGAAATGAAAATAAGTTCCGACCGTTGTTTAAAATCTTTGATTCAGTATGTGCAAAAAAACTATTGAAAATATAGAAACAAAATGAATTCATATGACAACGTCACGTATTAGAATGTAAAGTGTTCTTCCAAATCTGAAATAGTTATTGGTGAGAACAGATCCATAAGAGCTTTCTAAGTCATTTAAATATTGTTGCGTCATATTTACAAAAATCTAAGAATTCCACGATAATTTTTAGTCAGCCAAGACCCTCGTTCTCAGGTAGTCTTAGAGGTAGAGACAAGTGACCTCAAAGGTACGTCTTCGTTACGAGACTTAAATTCTGCTATTCAGAATATGTGGAATGTTTGGGTGTGCTGGACCTCTAAATATTAAAATGTTTCTTCAACTATATTTAAAAGGAAATCATTGGTTTATTGATTAAATCTTCTCTTACTTATAAAACATAAGAACCCTTTCCTTCATGTGTTCATTTGATTATAAGGAAAGTTTTCCTTCATATTTCCATTATGTGCTAGCAAACTTGCCGTTTACACCTACAGATATAACAGTTTTCTCGTACGAAAACCAGTTACAATACCACAGTCGGACATTGCAATGCATTTGTGTTTGTGACTGCGTTGGGAACAGCAAAAGGGTTACAAATGGTGTCACCACCTCTACCCCCCCTGCTAATTCGTTTTATTTAGCTCCATCATCGTTTGTTGTTCGAAACATTTACCCTCCCACAACCATAACAAACAGAATATCAAATTAAATGTAATTTCTGTTATAATTTTATGATATCTAAACGCCCCCCGCTAGTACAGCGGTATGTCTCCGAATTTACAACGCTAAAATCAGGGGTTCGATTCCCCTCGGTGGGCTGAGCAGATAGCCCTTTGTGGCTTTGCTATACGAAAAACGCCCGAACGCACGCATGATGTCTAAATATTGGTATCTATTACCACTCACTTAATTTTGGAAAATTTGAATCGGTTTACACGTATTATTATTAGTATTCGACATAAGAGTTCTTATACAAATATGAAACAAATGTAAGAAGAAATTTCACAGTGAAATGACGGAACTATAAATTTTAAGTTTTTTCTCAGCCCAAACCAGCCGTTTTTACATATATTTTTCTCTACAAGTGGGTTTTCTCGTCATAACTGTTCAGAGATATGTTTGTTTTGTTTTTTGTTTTTAAAAATAGCGCAAAGCTACACGAGGGCTGTCTGCGCTAGCCGTCCCCAATTTAACAGCGTAAGACTAGAGGGAAGGCAGCTGGTCATCACCACCCAGCGCAACTGTTGGGCTACTCTTTTAACAACAAATAGTGGGATTGACCGTCACATTATAACGCCCCCACGGCTGAAAGGGCGAGCATGTTTGGTGTGACGAAGATTTGAACCCGCGACCCTCAGATTACGAGTCAAACGCCTTAGCCCACCTGGCCAGGCCAGGCCAGGCTCAGAGATATTACTAGAACTCCTGAGATTAGGAAAATTCCATCCAAATAAAATGTCTTCCACGCATCTACAAGCCATTCTGGCTCTAATTCTGTTTAAACGAATTTGAACGTCGATTTGACGTTTTTCCTGGATTCTGATGAATAGTGTCGCCATCTGCCCTACATCTAATAAAATGAAAAACAAATACACGAGATTTTTACAACTGCAAATTATTATACAAAAAGGGGAAAAAATCATAATATGACAATAAGTGCTATTTATAAAACACAGCGCTCTGGTGAGTGATATCGGTTAGATTTCCAACGACCACAGAACGCAGACTGTCCATAACGTAGCTTTACTGGGGAAAAAAAAAAAAACAGCTCTAAGTTTGTTTTGAAATTAAGGACAATGCTACACAATGGGCCTTCTGTACTGTACCAACCACGGGTATGGAAGGCCAGTTTCTAGAGTTGTAAGTCCACAGACTGCGCCGCTGCGGGACTATAAAAACTTATAAAACAAAAGCTTGTTTCGTAACATAGACTCGTTATTTTACCAAGATTTCATCCACATATGAATTTCCAAACGTCTTAGTTGTATATCAATGATTCTCCATCCATGATGTCAAGACATTCTGATGTCACTGGTTGCATTAGGATTTTCACCTTACAAAATTAAACGTGTACTTGAACTTTTGAAGTTAGAACTGATATTGTTGGCATAAATAAAAAGGACGGTTCTACTTAGAATGTAAAACTGATACAAAACAAACCTTCCAGAAAGGTTTATTTCTCTGTCGCTGAAATAACCACTGCCACAAAACGAGGTATGTGCGATATAAATTAATTCACTTCGATGGCTGTGTCTAATCTTCACTTATTCTCAGCTTTATTGGCTGCTTTTCTCTCATGGAAGTGTCACACTTGATGTTTTATTTTGGTTTTACTTTGTAAAACTCGTATATTTTTGTTTGTTAGTACCATTAGTTCAAGCTCTTGACAACACGCGTCTTCACTATAAACAGACGTTCACTACCTTGTTTAGTGTTTAAGGACCAGGATGCTCAGAGACTGAACTGACTCCTCTTCGGTCCGTTCAAGGAGTAACTGAAGTCTTTACGGAAGAATAGAGATCACAGAATCCACCTCAACAGCCGTAATGGAATCACAAGATCCAAAACTTGGGGAGGGTGGTCAAAAAAGATCCTATATCAAAAATTTTTAGGTTTTGTGTATCTGGAGAAGTGGACTACCCGAAGTAAAATCTACTCTATCAGTTGGTCGCCGACAATTCTATCAGACCAGTGTCTGAAATAAAAACTTAAAAGTGGAGTACATATCTTGTTAGTAAACAATGCATGAGTGAATCACTACATAATTGACTCAAAGAGTCGATACTAACTTACAACTTCAACAAAGGGTTTGCCCTAACGGATTTAGGCTGTCTTCTTGCTTATCGTCAAAGCAATTCATAACACGCTTAAATTTCCGCTTAAACCGCAAGTTTAGAGCATCTTGAGAGATATCTCAACTTTCGAAGACTTCGGGCTCAAAACTCGTAGGTATGTTGGATTGAGTCTTCTTGCTTGTTCTGACTTGTATTCCGACAAATGAAAGCGGAAGGTAATTTTATTGAAATAAATGTGTGTTTTTTTTCTTTATTAACTGATATTTGTGCTTGCTGATCTACCATTCTGACTGGTATTTGTGTTTACTGGTCTATCACTTTTCCTCTCATCTATTTGGTGCCAGAGTTTGCTGGACTGTTTGTTTGTTTGCTTGTTTTTGAATTTCGCGCAAAGCTGCTCGAGGGCTATCTACGCTAGCCGTCCCTAATTTAGCAGTGTAAGATTAGAGGGAAGGCAGCTAGTTATCACCACCCACCGCCAACTCTTGGGCTACTCTTTTACAAATGAATAGTGGGATTGACCGTGACATTACAATGCCCCCACGGCTAGGAGGGCGAGCATGTTTGGTACGACCGGAATCCGAACCCGCGACCCTCAGATTACGAGTCGAACGCCTTAACACGCTTGCCCATGCCGGGCAGAGGTATAGTTATTGTGTAGTTTTGTAACTGGTATGCAGAGTCTGCATAAAATGAACGTTACGTAAAGATGGTTCCATTTATTTTGTGTAGTAGAGCTTGTTATAATGTTAGATACTGACAGACAGTTATCGTTAACAACAAATTAACTATATAGTTATTGATAACATTATTTCTTATACACCAAGAAAGATAATTTTTATTACGTCTATTCTTTGTTGTTTTTTTACACTTTCATTTTCATCTTTGGTCAAATATTTTCTTAACCCAAACGAGTCGTTTCTGCATATAAGAAGTCTTAGGAAAACAGTATATTTCACAGTTATTGATGTAATTCAGTTGTATTAACTTATGAAGATGTCCCTGCCATCTAGTGGTGTATAAAGTAAATACATTAAAAATTCATAATAACAAAATGATTATACGTCATTTTTATCTAATGAGTTATAAATGAATTTAACAATTACCATAACAAAATTATTACTCATTACTTCTATATAGTAACAACTTGTAAATTTGCAATACATTTTGAGTCCAATTATGTGTTACTATTCTCATAAATTGAAGAAAATCAATAAAGATTATTGACAATTATCTGTTCATAATAGTTCATTATCCGGTATATGATTCTTACATTAAAAAAAACAAAAACAAATATAAACTGCATTCCAAACATTATGTTTTCAAAACTGAGTATCGTGCAAAATCAAATTCAAGAACATGTTAGAATATTAATTCTATTCTACCAATCATAAAAGGGCTAACAAAAAAAAAACGCATTCCACATTTCATGTCTGTGTAACAACCTATTATAAAATTACAATGGATAGTTTGTTGGATTTCCCGTAAAGGCACTCGAATGCTAATCTTTACCAATGAACAATAGGATTTACCGTCACATTATAAGGTAATATGACAGAGCAACCATGTTCAATGACTGGATTTGAACCCGCAATCCATAGATACGAGTCAAGTGCCCTAAACAATAAGTTAAATTATAATTTCTGGAGGTCATCAGGATTTGGATATGTGATTAAAAATTATCTTTCTTTTAAAGCATTCAAAGATCTACTAAAATTCGTATGTCACTTTTTGGACGACAGGTTTAGTTAGGGTACCTTTAATGAAATAAAGTGGGTTAACAGGTTTAGTTAGGGTACCTTTAATGATATAAAGTGGGTTGACAGGTTTAGTTAGGGTACCTTTAATGATATAAAATGGGTTGACAGGTTTAGTTAGGGTACCTTTAATGATATAAATTGGGTTGACAGATTTAGTTAGAGTACCTTTAATGATATAAAGTGGGTTAACCACCATTCAGGATAGTTAGTTTCAGTCTCTCAGGGTACAATCTGAAACGCTTAACTTTACCTAATATGTTTAGTTACGAAACATTCACATACAAACGCTGTACATTGCAAGAAATTGCCCCCCAATGGGACAGCGGTAAGTCTGCAGATTCAAAACGCTAAAGTCCTGGGTTTAATTCCCCATGGTGAACAAAACAAATAGCCCAATGTGGCCTGGCTGTAAAAACAAACAAACAAGCAAAAGAGGAATATAATGTACATACGTTTTTTAGTCTGTTTCAAAATCTCACGTGTAATACCATATAAACTTTACCATTACAAGAGGTCTAATGGTACATATTTGATTTACTGACCAAGGATGCACTAATGAGCCTTGAATGGGTTAAACTACAGTTCACAGCAGAGGTTACGGCCAATCAAATAATTCATTAGGCCTCAGCGTCACATATTTTCTTTTCAATTTCACCTATGGTGAGAAAGAAAAGAAAACGTTATTACATACACAAAAGATGAAATTATTGTTTAAAAAAGGTCGATTTCAGTGACGAAAAACAACATTACAATACTGATTCTGAAGCCTATAGAAAGAACAGCGTTTAAAAAGGAATATTTGAACTGTTTCATTCGTTTTAGAACTTATTCACAAAGCATTATCAAATCAGAAAGCACAGAACTATAAAAAACATCCGACATTAAATAGTATCGTATGATAATAGTTTTAGAAAGAGCAAAGAAGAAACTAGAATACAATCCTGATAAACCAAACACCGTATGACTGATACGTTCATTCTTGTTTTAGCCTATCTCTCCAGATCTTGTTTTAGCCTAACTCTCCAGATCCATTAGGTACAGAACTAAAAATTAAAAAAAAAAGTTGGTGAATACTAGGAGTTGCGAAACACAAGAATATAAAAATAAATAATATTCTTATGGGATTTGTACTCGGACCTCCTGGACGTTACGTGCTGAACTGACATCACTTCCTGCCAAATGTTGAAGAAATTTATAACACAAAACGCTGTGTATCAATTACATTACATACTTTGTAAAATCATTTACATTACGGAGACACCCATAATCCTATGCGTTAGTCTATAAATGAACATCTTAGGAACTAATAAAAAAAACAATAACCTCAATTGTTGTTGTTGTTTTGAATTAAACACAAAGCTACACAATGGGCTATCTGTGTTCTGCCCACCATGGGTATCGAAACCCGGATTTTACCGCTGAGCCACTGGGGGACCTCAATTGTTGTATATTTAAGTTAACAACATGCCCATAACAAGAAACCAATTGATATTCCAACTGGTCAGCTCCTTACCACATACGTTTTATTAATTACTGTTACTGAATATTACAGCCAGCTGGCCTGTTCTTTATGTACATAGGAACTGGTAACACAGACTGATTGATTATTTTATGGTGTAAATATATACAGGTATCAATAACTATCCCAAAATTTTATCCTATACATTTTTATTTGTTTCCTCAAACAAATGTTTGGTTTTTTTTTGGAATTTCGCACAAAGCTACTCGAGGGTTATCTGTGCTAGCCGTCCCTAACTTAGCAGTGTAAGACTAGAGGGAAGGCAGCTAGTCATCACCACCCACCGCCAACTCTTGGGCTACTCTTTTACCAACGAATAGTGGGATTGACCACACATTATAACGCCCCCACGGCTGGGAGGGCGAGCATGTTTAGCGCGACGCGGGCGCGAACCCGCGGATTACGAGTCGCGCGCCTTACTCGCTTGGCCATGCCAAGATGTTTGGAATTTTAAATTTATTGTTATAACAGTCTACTCGCGTTATTCAATCTATTAAATAAACAATATTACATCATTATTTTCTGGTACGTTGTGGACTTCAGTATTTAAATATTTGACTGTAGGTATACATTTAACCAGCATGTTTGTTTAAAACCAAAGTAAATACGAACATGTGTACTGTCTTATCGCTGGTACGTTTACATGTAGACTGTTATTACAAACTCTGGTTAATTATCCCAATGTAAATACATATTTGTATTCACGTGTATTGTGTGATGTAAAGTTATATTCTGAAATAACAGCCTGTAGTCCGTTTCCTTGTATCACATGCTGCGGATAGTTTCTTGTTTTCTTTCTTTTATTTTATAACGTAACGAGAGAATCTGTTTGAGCACAAAGCCATACAAAGGGCTATCTGTAGTATGCCTACAACTGCTATCGAAACCCAGTTTTTACCATTTTAACTCTGTAGACATTTCGCTGTGCCATTGGAGGGGACATAAACCGAGGGATTATTTGCGTGGATGTGGTTGACGCGTTTGTTTCATTAAGTTATATCTGATGTAGGCCTAACACTGAAACATAATACTCATTGAACACAGTTTTCGAAGAAGAACGAGTCGAGCGCCTTAACCACCTGGCCATGCTGGTGCCCCAACTTTCAGTAGCTTCTTTCTCATTCAAAACTTATTCTATGTTGTTAATATTAAATTTACTTTACGGATTATGTCTTTAATTTCATCTAGTCATATTTTAATAGGGTTACTTTTACGTAATTTTTTTCATCATGACTTTTGTAGTATTGAGTTTTTTTGAAATTCAATTCCAGTAAAATGTATGACCTTTTATTTAAATTAAATGTCACAGATCCTTATTGGCTACGACATAATTTGTTTGTACTTTAGCAAAAAGCTACACAAAGTACTCTTTGTGCTCTGCCCACCACGGGTATAGAAACCGGGATTTTAACGTTGGAAGTCTCACAGACATACTGCTGTGCCACTGAGAGGCGTACAAGTTAAAAGGCAAATAAATTTAAAATGATAAATTACATTTTTAATCTAGAGTGTGTTTAACTCGTTCAGTGCGTCTGTTAACAAACTTAACTGTAAGATAAACTTCATCTTTCTGTTCATCAGCACGTATCTCATTTTTCTTAATGGCCTCTATTTATATCTGACTGAATAAAATTAGGCCGGCTTGTAATCGTTTGAGGAAAATACGAATTAGTTGAATGCTGTATACCTCGACATTGCATAGACAGTGAATCGTAACTCGTTAGTGTTCAAAAATCTTTCTATAACCAACATTAGATGTAAAGCAAAATATTAAAACACACTTTAGGGTTAATTAAACAGAACTCTTCATGTTTACTTTGGTTTTCAACAAAATATACTTTAACCTGTTGACTGCCAAATATTTCAGCTGCTGCGGCAACTCCGAACCAAGTTCAAAATACAACTCTAATGCTTCTTCATTTTGTAACATTTCTCGTGACGCCATTTTGGATCGAAAGTGAAACAATATGTAAGTAGGTCAAATGCATGTATGGTGCTGACATCTAGCGTTGAAGTTAGGTATTATTAAGAACGAATTAACTCGTCCGTGGCACTGTGTAACCGATCGGCTTGGACGAGTTATTTCGTCTGCGGCACTGAACAGATTAACGATGCCTTGATATAATTCTACCTAATTATCTTTCACCACATTTAATAAATGTCTCTTCGATGTCAGGTTTCCCAAGTCCTGTGATTAAACAGGCAGTATTCTTGGCAATGTTGTGTTAACTGCCCATCTCTCTCATAACGAAATCATTATTGTTATATAGAATCTAAAACTTCAAACTGTTTATACTTCTAACAAACTATCTGTTTCACATTCAGCGTATGTCAGTTTGTTCATAATTTATTTAATCACTTAACATACAATGACAGAACGTCGACCCATCTAACTGAAAACTGAGCGGAAGTAATTTAAAACACACAGTTTAGTCATTTAGAATCTACTCTATTGTGAACTTTTATGCCTGAACAAGCCCACACACGTATTACGTGTGGATTAGAAGTTAGAATTAAACTTTTAAATGGTTAAGAGCTTTCCATAGATAACTTGAATGATTTATGGTAATGGTATCTTTTAGAATTTTATGTATGTGACCATCATCTGCAACCGATAGGTATTTAAAACATTTGGAACTCGGGCTCATAGGCGCCTGAATTTTGGGATTATAAAGATTATATCGGTAATGGTTTTTATATTCAGATTTTTAAAGACACTAAAAGGGAATTTGGGGCACGGGCCCGTGTGTGCCAGCTACTAGCGACGCTCCTTATTGATTACATTTATAACATTAAAATACCCCTTTCCGCCATCAACATATGCTCATACAAAGAATGCTTAACACATTTGGCCATGCCGGACCCCTGGTAGAAATGAATATTATTTTTATCACAACAAAATGGTTCCTCTTTATAAAACTCGCTCAGGTTCGACTTTATCCATCGTTCTTTGTATCTTTTTCCTTGTTATATTATTTCCTATTTTGTTGATCTATTTTTTTCCTTTTTCCATACATTAATTTTATAGTTGAGTCCTCTTCCGCCATCTTTCTATCAATCTTCCTTCTTAGCCGTCTTCTTGTCTTATACACGATTTATTTCTGATTTGCGTTCGTTACGTTTTACATACCTATTATACCCAATGAAACTCTAAAATCAAGTAATTACGTCACACCTTTCCGGACATTTTTTGCACGAAAATTCATGCTGCGCGAGGTGGTGGGAAACAGGATCTCGTGTAAGCTTTTCAAAAATATCGAGAGAACGCCGTTTTCTATAAATAAATGACTTGTGAAAGATGTCTGATTTTGATTTCCAGGCAGAAAGATGCGCGGCGAGTTTTCTGTGTTCTATTGGCCACCACGGGTATCAAAGCCTGATTTTTAGCATTATTAGTCTACAGACTTACGACTGAGTCATTCGGAGGGGTCACTTTAAAAATACTGACCAGCAGAAACTTCATCGAATGTTGTGAAGTTAAACTTTTTTTCACCTATCTATAAAAATCACTTACACTCGATAGTATTTTTAAAAATATTTACCATTTCACGTGTATGTTTTCACGGGAAAAAAACGTGAAAATGTGTAGTTTGTACGTTAGTGAAACTAACGAAAATTATGAAATGAATCAAACGTTTGTATGTAATTCTTTGTTCATTCCTTTTTGAATAAGCAAACGAAACTGTTCGAACTGTTTTAAACTGATGACTAGAAGGAAGCCAGTCAGTCAACAGTACAAAGTGCCAACACTTGTGTTACTCTTATCTGATTAAATAGTGGTAATTAATTACTACCTTTATATGTAACCATGGCTCCAAAGTGTGATTTTATTTATTTAATATTTCGCTAACGGGACACAAACGTCAAACACACAGATCCATAAAATGACCTGCTTACCACTGAGCCACACTCGCCACGTGTGTTTGTTTGTTTTTTATTGAATAACCTTGAAATCGCCGAAAGAAGGAAAACATGCAACGAATATATATACTGAATCAATCGAGTAGCTGTTTTGAGTTTTAAGAATGTACTTTACAGGTAGAAACAGAGCAAATATATACTTGAAACACCTGAACATTGTCTGTGTAATTATTTTTACTTAACTGTATAACAGAAATAACAGTAGAGACCAAAGTATTCCAAGCATCTAAGTATAAACACTAAACCTTCTAATTACTTTTATTAAGTCCATTAACTGGCAAGGTCACCTGGATGACTTAGTCTGGTGATCTGAATTAACGTAGGTTATCATTAAATAATAAGATTTCTGATATAATTTACTTTTTAAAATGATTTCAGTAGTTACAAGTGATGTTTACAAAGTTTACCAGATTATCGCTCATTCACTTGGAACAATGTGTACATAACAAACGCTATTTGTTATCAATACTAACCTGTAGAAAACTAAAAATAATCCTTGACCTTGCAAATCTTCTAAAAATCACACATGTATAACCCCTGCTGCAAGACATTACATGCTATCAAATAAAGGTTAAGGCTACAGGAAAGTTATTTACAATCCTGGAAATAATTAACTTGGTGAACATGAAGTGTTAAAACTGTACTATAATTTTAGCCTATTTTGCGAATGATCAAAATCATTGCTTTTTCTTCACAATGTGGATAAACCGTGGATAAGTTGTGAAAGCAATGGGATACGGTACCACTTTAACTTTAAAATTACCTTAAACTTATTTCATTTCACAGTAGATTAAAAGCTTTGAAATGCAAAAGTATATATACGTAAGTAACAACTATTACTTCAATTGAATCATTTGTGGACTTTTGAAAAATAAAAAGGTTGAAGATATTCTTTCTCAAATCAAAACTTGCTTTACTTTTCTAACTGTGGAAGATATTTTATACCAAGTACTCAACGAGTTGGTGTTTAAATTGGATGGTATCACTTTACATTGGAACCCGCTGTGAAAAATACTTGGAAAACCTTATCACAAATAAAAGTGTCGTCTTTTTTAGGTTTTAAAACGTGGTATTTCCTTCATTGTCCTCAAGTTCGTAAACCAATAATTGATAACAAGTAGTTAAAAATAAATACCCGGGTCGGGTAAATAACTTAAAATATGGCGGAACTCCGGGTTTTCAAGTTGCCATGACGAGCTTTAATCTGAAGCTATATTTTTTGACAATTTTTTTACAGGAATGTTGCAAAACGTAGAAATATAAAACTGTTCAATATGAAGCTATATGTGAACTATCGATACACAGTAACCAGCATAAAATAAGGTGGTAATTGATAGGTTGATGACTAAAACAATCTATCTCTAGGTGTTTATTTGTATACCCAGGAGGGTCAGGTACACTAGATCTCTTCCTCGTACTAAAACGATGTAACTCCAAAAGATAGAATTTTAAAACACCTCTATATAAGGATATAAATGGCGCACGTAACTGAATAACAATAACAAAAAAAAAACACTGAATAGCTACCGTGATATGGAAATACGAACTAGAAAACTTTTAACTGTTTTGATGACTTTATTACCACAACAACAATAATAAACCCTCTTTCTGGGTGCTAGCAGCCAGGAAGCAAAAAGAACATTTGTCCCCACACGATTTTCAAAGGACCTCTAATCCGTGATGACGAGAAAACCCACTTGTAGAGAAAAAAGTATATATGTAAAAACGGCTTGATTGAATGGAGAACATTCTATGTCGCGGAGCAAACAACATTTCGACCTTCTTCGGTCATCGTCAGGTTCACAAAGAAAGAAGTAACTGACCGATAGCTGACCAAACGTTTAAACGGGGTTGTGTAACTGAGTGTAGGAATCTAGATGGCGTGCTTAGATGTTTTATTATATTTATTGCCCCCGCTAGTACAGCGGTATGTCTCCGGATTTACAACGCTAAAATCAGGGGTTCGATTCCCCTCGGTGGGCTGAGCAGATAGCCTTTGTGGCTTTGCTAAAAGAAAACACATACAAACACATACATATTATATTTATTAATATAGGTATAAAGGTGTTCCTTTGTATTGGTTTATTTTAGGCTTGAGTTGTTGTATAAGTAAGACTTCTTTAATTTTGCGTTTGTTTATGTTTGTTTCTTTATTTAGTATTTGAGTGTTTTCTATGGTTATGTTTATTTGATTTGCAGTGTTCGAAAACGTGTAAAGGTGACTCTTTATGTTCTTTGAATCTGGTTTCCATTTTTCTACTTGTTTCTCCAATGTAGAAGTCGTGGCAGTTATCACATTGTATTTTATAAATAATGTTGGTGTGGTGTTTGTCAGTGTAGTTTTTACATAGTATAGACCTTAGTTTTGTGTCTGGTTTTTGAATAAATTTAGTATTAAGTGGAATGTTATATTTTGTTACTAGTTTTTGCCAAATGTTGGTTATTTGTCTGCTGATGTCGGGAATATATGGTATGCAGCAGTATATGGTTTCGTGATTTTTTGATTCGTGAGATACATTTAATTTTGTTGGTTGATTTTACTTTATGTCTAAGTGTGTGCGTATAATGTTTTCTACGGTTTGTGGAGGAAACCTATTGATGTTGATGAAGTATTGTTTTATTTTGTCTAATTCATCGTTAATTTTATCTGGTGAGCATAGTTTTATGGCTATGTTTATTTGGATTCTTAGTATGTTGAGTTTTTGTTTTGGTTCAAGGAATGTATAGTCCAGTATGGGTGATTTTTCGGTGGATTTCTGTTTTAAATTCTGTATCGGTTCTTGTAATTTTGAGATTGAGAAATGATATTTGATTGCTTTCTTAATTTTCACATATGAAGTTAATGTTAGGATGTATAGAATTAATATGATTGAAAAAAATAAGTGTGTGTTCTGTAGATATGAATCCTGCAATCGTGTCATCTACATATCTGTACCAGTATAGTGGTGAATGTAATGCTGTGTTAATTGCTTGTGTTTCAACTTGTGTCATAAAAATTATATGATACAAGTTTATATATTTAATGTTAAAATGAAAAGACAGATTTTCTTATTTTATTTGGAATGATTCATACCTACTCGGTCCAGAAATCTAGGAGCTTGTTACGTAAATAGGTGAGATAATATATTCAGTATTATTTTAAGTTCCTGCCAAACATAAAGTGCAAACTTCTTACAACTATAGGGCCTGACATGGTCAGAAGATTCGCAACTTGTTAATGAAAAATTACGTCTCGCATTTTGGTGCAGTGGTTGAGTTATAAGCATGACGGTCAAATCGCACTACTCGGTCCGACAAGAATAGCCAAAGAGTTAGCGGCAGGTGCTCTTGACTAGTTGCCTTTCTTTCAGTCCATCAGTTGAAAAGTATGGAGCCGGTTGTGTGAAAGTGGCCTTTATGTAACTTCGTGCGAGAGTAAACAAACAATCAAAACAGAATGCATTCAAGAATTTCGACACATCTCTTGCGTCATGGGAGTTTTGACATTTGAACTTTGACAGTTACAGAAAGATAAAATGATATAAGCTAGAATTTAAAGTTTACGACATCGTTTGAAGACCAAAAATAAAAATAAATGTCTCAAGTGGTATTTGCCTTGCTGCACATCTTTTTATGGACACACATTTATACCTAACCCAGAGATGTATTTACTCAGATCCAGTCGTTGTAAAGCTCTTGCAAAACACCAAAGAAAAAGTTCTTTCAAAATATGTTTGCGCAGGAAACACAGCCTTGACTGCTTGACCCTTCATCCCAGGTAGCATATTAATAAGTATCACAAACGTACGTGGTTAGCCCTTTTCGTTTCTTCTTTGTCCTTGAATTGTTTTACAGCGTATTAGAAATATTAACACCCCCTAGTGTGGCATCATTGTATATATATACACAGACATCTAAACACCTGCTAAGATCACGCATTCGTTCATAAAGCTAAGAAGAATAGGGAGATTTCAATAAGAAAGATCACTGGACATCAAAATGAAAAGCCAAGTTATTGTTGTGGCCCTCATCTGTGGGCTGTGTAAGAGCCAGTATTTAGCTCCTGGAAGCTGTTCTCGACCAGAAGTCGTGAAAAACCTCAATCTTAACAAGGTTAGAGTTTAAAACTTTCAGATTCGTCTTATTAAAACCAGTTAATTACGATACTTAACAATTACCATCTTATACCTTCTCTCAAACTACTTTTTTAACATAACATGTAGTCCTGGTGTTCTGCTTGTCATTATTTATTCCTCAGATACGTAAATACTTCCACACAAACAGGCATTATTATTATAAATTATCAGTAGATTCGTTCAAAACAAGCCACCCACTTTGATCAGAACTAAAACTCACAGTGTTTGTTTTTTCGTTGAATTACCCACAAAGTTACTCAACCGCTAACTGTGCTCACAGTCTCTAATTTTGAAGTCATAGACAGAAGGTACTTTGTCAACACCATCCCGACCAACTCTTTGACTACTGTTTTCCAATGAACAGTCCTACTGACCGTCATGTTACGCCCCACATATTAGAGGGCGAGCATATTTGTTGACGGGATTCGAACGGGCAACCCGCAGGTTTTAATCAAATACATAAAAAACAGACTATGCAAGGCCTTAGTACTGTCAATAAAGTTTCTAATTTAATACATATTACAGTTTATCTAAAAGTAGAAACGTCATAAAAACCACAAATTAAGTAATCAAACTGTTGTTATCAATACTTTCGACTGTAATTCTCGTATCTTATGACACTTGACAAGCTTAAGTGATTTTGGTTAGGCCTAAGTCACATACAAAACAACAAAAGGTAAAAATTTTTTTTGTTTGGGAATTTCGCACAAAGCTACTCGAGGGCTATCTGTGCTAGCCGTCCCTAATTTAGCAGTGTAAGACTAGAGGGAAGGCAGCTAGTCATCACCACCCACCGCCAACTCTTGGGCTACTCTTTTACCAACGAATAGTGGGATTAACCGTCACATTATACACCCCCACGGCTGGGAGGGCGAGCATGTTTGGCGCGACCCTCGGATCACGAGTCGCATGCCTTACGCGCTTGGCCATGCCAGGCCCAGACGTAAAATAATGCTCATAGTATTAAACATTTATAGCAGATAAAAGAAACATAAAATACAAAATTTTGAGTTCGCATAAGACTCATCCATCGTTATTGTAAATAATCAACACCTCTATAAGTCAACCCTACCTCTGGCACAGCCGCATGTCTGCACACTTACCGCTGAGCCAACGGAGAGTTGGAGGTTTAATTACAAATTTAAGGTAAAATGTCTTCAACAAAGACAAATTGGTACGGTTAAGTTTCGAACCTACAACTATTTGATAACAAGCTCTGAACATTAACCATATTTCAATAACACACTGAGATTAATTGAAAGGTTTTTTATTATGGAAACGGCCAAAAACATTGAATCTTCGTGTCACACAAATTTCTAAAAAACATGAAATTCACTGATTAAGCTCTGTAGACGGAATAACAGTTAAACCAGTGTGTTAATTAAGATCTGTAGACGGAATAACAGTTAAACCAGTGTGTTAATTAAGCTCTGTAGACGGAGTAACAGTTAAACCAGTGTGTTAATTAAGCTCTGTAGACGGAGTAACAGTTAAACCAGTGTATTAATTAAGCTCTGTAGACGGAGTAACAGTTAAACCAAAGTGTGTTTCTTTTCCTTTCGCAGTTTCTCGGGAAATGGTATGAAATACAAAAAACCTACACGTTTTTTGAACGAAATTTAAGGTGTGTTAATGCCGAGTATAACAACTTGGGAAAAGGTAAAATTCTCGTGAAAAGAACTGGCACGGACAAAAGGTGAGAGGATTTATATTTCTGTATTGATCATACATAACACTGGTGGGCCTGGCATGGCCAAGCGCGTAAGGCGTGCGACTCGTAATCTGAGGGTCGCGGGTTCGCGCCCGCGTCGCGCTAAACATGCTCGCCCTCCCAGCCGTGGGGGTGTATAATGTGACGGTCAATCCCACTATTCGTTGGTAAAAGAGTAGCCCAAGAGTTGGCGGTGGGTGGTGATGACTAGCTGCCTTCCCTCTAGTCTTACACTACTAAATTAGGGACGGCTAGCACAGATAGCCCTCGAGTAGCTTTGTGCGAAATTCCAAAACAAACAAACAAACAAACATAACACTGGCAATGTACGGTGGTGTTACTTAACATAGGTGTCCTAAGAATTCGTTGTCAGGTGTTTATCTTTTATTATGATTAACATTGAAGTTTTCACGAAAAGGAAAAAGGCATATAATATTTACTACCTGAAAAACAAGTGAGAAAAATCACAGAACTGAGTGTTTCTGTGTAGTCTATTAGAAAGAAAGAATTTGTAATGATATCTTATTTTGCAAATATTTGTGTGATATGCTGTCTTTATTTATTTAACATACTAATGAGGTAATCAAACAGCGAACTCGATATCCTAGTTCCACCTTTATTGGAATAGCAAGAGATGAAAAAAAACACGCAGTTTGCTCTTATATGAATCATTAACCCAATTATCTAGTCAGCAAAATAATGTTTAAATACTATCTCGTATGAAAAACTACCAACCAACGTCCTTTGGAACGTTTACCCAGGAAAACTTTTATTAAGTTTGTTTGTTTTTTGGAATTTCGCGCAAAGCTATTCGAGAGCTATCTGCGCTAGCCCTCCCTAATTTAGTAGTGTAAGACTAGAGGGAAGGCAGCTAGTCATCACCACCCACCGCCAACTCTTTTACCAACGATTAGTGGGATTGACTGTAACATTATAACGCCCCCACGGCTGAACGGGCGAACATGTTTGGTGCGACCCTCGGATTACGAGTCGAACGCCTTAACACACTTGGCCATGCCGGGCCTCTATTATTAAGTCAAGAGTTTTTAATATTTTGAATTAATTTTACAAAAAGGAAACTTGGTAAATAATTAATAAATCAACCAAAGATCCATCAAAATCACCAATAAATGTTTCACACCGATCATCAAATTGAATGTTTTTTTCCCCTTTTGTCTGCGAATAAAATTTCACAATTTTTCAGTGGTGTTTCGAAAAGCATCGGAGGACAAGCCATTGTGCCAAAACTTTCGGAACCAGCTAAGATGATAATCAAGTTTCAAGTGGGTAAGTAGAACAAATTAAAATTATTTACAAACAACTAAATTTAAAGAAATACATCACTTGAACTTTTTAGTGTTTCCCGACCTATTTTAAAGTTGTTTCTAGTTTATTTAACAAGTTTCGGTATCAATAAATGTAGACAAAATTAGCAGTCATGTTAGACTTTGTTAAATACAGTAACTAAAACAGATAAATATATACAAAAACTTCCTTGTGTTTCTTAATTACAGCGCCGTTAATCCCAGTTAACTACTGGATACTGGATACCGACTACAATCGTTATGCTGTCGTCTGGTCTTGCTTCAATATAGGACCTTTTGGACTTCTACATTCTGGTCAGTATGACACATAATTTGTACGCATAATATTGTTACAGAGAATATAAGTCCACGTTATTGTTGTAATATTCAAAATGTATATTTTGTTTTAAACAACAAGAAAGTAAAACTCTTATACCTATTAACAATTATAGTAACGCACATACTTTTGGAAATATGACTTATTACAAGTTTAGTACTAAATCCACAAACCACGCATTAGGTTTAATTCCATTTAACAGTAGAGCATTTAACTACCTTCCCCGTTACTTGTACAATTTATAAACTTAAAATTTAGTTCAGCCGTAGCTAAGTGAAAATTTACCCGAGATCCAAACACTGACAAGCCTTTTATATTGTATACCTCTCCCACATAGGCGTAAAATTAATTAATCAACAGCACGTTACATTAAATTTCAAATTTTAAACAAAGTTCGGACCTAGATGATTTCATAGCTAGCTAAAACCGTGTGTAAAGGTATTTAACTTGTCCACCTCCAGTCTACAATAAAAGGTCCAATTATAAAAAGAACAAAACAGAAGTAAAACAAACCTTAAAACAATACAACCACCCAGCTATGACGGAACGAAGTATATTAAAATACAAACTCTGTTAATTTGTTTGTTTGTTTTTAATTTCGCGCAAAGCTACACGAGGGCTATCTGAGCCAGCCGTCCCTAATTTAGCAATGTAAGATTAGAGGGAAGACAGCTAGTCATCGCCACCCACCGCCAACTCTTTTACCAACGAATTGTGGGATTGACTGTCACATTATAACGCCCCACGAATGAAAGGGCGAGCATGTTTGGTGCGATGGGGATACGAACCGCGACCCTCGGATTACGAGTCGAGTGCCTTATTCATCTGGCCATGCCAGGCCAATTTTTAATAAAATCATTTACTCAGTTTCATATTCAAAATATAAAGTATCACAGTTTGTAACTGTTAACCAATCACCAGTGTATGAAATCAAGGTACATTAATTGAACAGCATAACCTATTTTATTCATATATAAAACAACTTGTTGGCACGATGAATAAAAATCAGGAAGTGATAGCTTCCCTTTGTGGTAATTCTATAAATGGTCACAAGCTAATAGTAACTGCGGTAATTAGCGTATTTTCCGACTGATGAAGTATCTAGATACTTTAATGAATATTAACCCCTAGTATCGATAACGTGGCTGGAAATATGTTTGTTTTTGAATTTCGCGCAAAGCTACACGAGGGCTATCTGCACCAGCCGTCCCTAATTTAGCAGTGTAAGACAAGAGGGAAGGCAGCTAGTCATCACCACCCACCGCCAACTCTTGGGCTACTCTTTTACCAACGAATAGTGGGATTAACCGTCACATTTATAATGCCCCCACTGAAAGTGGGAGAGCATGTTTGGTGCGAAGGGGATTCGAACCCGCGACCCTCAGATTACGAGTCGAACGCCTTGCCTTAACCCACCTGACCGTGGTTGGAAGTACGTTGAAAGTATATCCTTGACGTGTACAGCACAAATCAAGTGAATAATAAAAACCAGGAAAAAATAGGGTTAGAACCATAATTTGAATAAATAAATTGACACGTGACTTTATTTTGATAAAACCATTTTGAGAAGATAGTGACTTATCCTTACAACTTTAAAATTTAATTTGCTTGGACAAGTGATCAATAAATATTCACACGTTCATAACTGAGTAGAGCTGAGAGAAATGGATTTATGTATTTAAAATAAACAACTAATTACTTATTTAGTGAGTTTTCATAATTTGTAGAAAAATTGTGGATTCTTTCACGGGAAAAATACCTGACTGCCGGTTTACTGGACGCCATCTACAAAAATCTCCAAAGGAAAGGGATCGTATTGAATAGTCTGAGAACAATAAATCAACAAGACTGTGGAATATCGAAAGAAAATGACATTGTCCCAAATGTTTAAGATCTGAAAATATGACTGGGATTTCTAAACATCCATAAATAATGATTTATCATATATTACTTTTGTTTGTACATGCTAATATACATACAAGTTATATTTAAACATATATTAGATGTAGTTGTAAGTGAAAAGCCGTCCGAACTGCAAAAATATCAGTCTAGGAAGCTGAAACGTTTCCACGGTAGTTCTTTTTAGTTAATTTCCTAAGCCTAATCGCTTTTAGTGCTCGACTACAATCCGTTTAAACTGAATGATTTAAAAACAAAAAAACACACTTCTTAGTGCTTTTGCTAAACCGAATCGGTTTTGTGTTGGACTACATTTAAGTCAAGCTAAATACAAATACACATTGCTCTACTTTAAAAGTGAATACAAACGTTACCGACAGTACACTTGGTAAATTTGTAAAGAGTTAACTTATTTCACTGACGGACTACTTTCTACATTCATCCAACAAATTCAGATTTTAATATATTTTTAATGCTAATACTCCGAGTGTAATCTGATGTCGAATTTCTAATTGTGGAAAAAAGTAGAATTATATCTTCAAAATTCTGGATTACGGCTATGAAAATTGGGTCATTCCTTGAACGTGTTTCTCGGTGGCTAAGCGTTAAGTCTGAGGGCTTATAACGCTAAAACATCGGGTTTATATATTTGCGGTGAGCACTGCACAGATAGCACATTGTGCAGATTTGGGCTTAACAACAAAGAAACAAAATCCTTCAACGTTCTTTTGTTCAGAGTCGTTTCCAAGTGTCCCTCGATGAATCAGCGGTAAATTTATGAACATACAACGCAAAAATATAGGGTTCGTTTCCGACGGTGGACAAAGCATACAGCTAAAACAAACAATCCTAACACGACTAACTTGCAATTTCATGTGTATAATTTCTTGGTTATGGTGACTTTTGACTTGCTGTAAAAATCGTTATTTTTTTACAGAATAAATCGCATATGAAGAAATACGAAGAGTACGTCCGAAATTCTTTTGTTTTTTACATTGAAACCAATCCTTTTATTACAGATAGAACTGATAAAAAACACACATACAAAGCTACAAATTAATTGAAACAGTAAACTGTAAAACCACGAACTGCACTGATAAAAAATAATTCCCATCGATGTTCGATGTAAATACAATTACACTGCAATGTTTACAGGCATCCTAATGATTAAATTAGAATCAGTAAAAACAGTTGAAACAAGTAATAGACAACGTTTCATCAAAGTTAACTCGAAGCTACATCTGTACATGTTTTCATTATTTCTCATTTTAACTGTTTTTTGTGTGTTATTTTAAACCAATTTGCAATCATTCAAAGCGCCTCTGCAAAACTTACCCTTGGTAAATTACTCATTCACGGCTTGTTTAAAAAATACAATAGCATTTTCTTTGTTTCAATACTTCACGAAAAAGATTGTTCTTGGTTAATTACTAACCAACAGTTTTTTTTCTAATTTGCTGTGATATTTATCTTGGAAAAATTCAAAATGCAGGTTGATGTTCTTTTTTAGTGTCAATTCTCCAGCGCCCGGAGACAAAGTCAGTTTTCGCGCACCCTCGTGACAAAATGTAAGCCATAATTCCTAATTATGTAACATCAATTTGGCGCCCCTCCGATGCTGCGCCCGGGGACAGATGTACTCCCTTGCCCCCCACTAGCTACGCCACTGTTCTTTTTACTGTAAATTCGTCTTTGGTTAATTATTAATAATTGTCTTTAGTTTGTAAAATTTATTGTAGACATCACCTCAACACATTTGTTCTTGTCTACACCAAACTCCTTTTGATATTTGACGAATCCAGCAGGTCGAACACACAGTAGTTTATATTTCTAGTAAAAATAACATTAATAAAATATGTTTTAAGAAAACAATAATCAAGACTAACTCGGGGATTTCCAGACATTCAGTAACATAACTTTTTCTTAAACAAGTCTGTAAGATGTATGAGTTTTGTGTAAAACATTTCTAAAAATTCTGGAAGGAAAAGTAATTTGTGTCATTCTGTTTGTGATAATATTTAATCTTTATAAAATAATTAATAATACAAATATTTAATACCAGCCGCAAAACATTTGCGATAAATTTACTGCTCTTTGCTTGAAATTTTCTTATTTTATCATATAAAATATAATGTGTGTTACAACAATACATTTCCGTGCTATTTCTAAAAATGTATGCGGTCAAACAAACAAACTTACGCAGAAGTAACTTTATTTAATAATCTTCATGGAAGGTAACCAATAAAGTAATGGTACTTATTATACCTTACAGAGAATGAAGCAGTTATGATCATTAAGTGTATGATACATTTTTACTAGTTGAAACAGAGATCATCACAATAACGAGAATTGTTTGTTTGTTTTTGAATTTCGCACAAAGCTACTCGAGGGCTATCTGCGCTAGCCGTCCCTAATTTTACAGTGTAAGACTAGAGGGAAGGCAGCTAGTCACCACCACCCACCGCCGCCAACTCTTTGGCTACTCTTTTACCAAACGAATAGTGGTACTGGCCGTCACTTTATAACTCCCCCACGGGAGAGCATGTTTGGTGTGACGGGGATTCGAACCTGCGACCCTCGGATTAAGAGTCGAGTGCCTTAGCCACCTGGCCATGCCGAGCCATTTCAAAGTGAACGTAAAGTTGTAATAACGGTAAACTTAGCTGCATATTCAGAAACGTTTGAATGCGTGCTCATTAAGTGATAAACATGGGGTTTTGAACGAACTGCGCATGCGTATTTTAAGACCTAATCAAATCAAGAAAGCCCTTTGCAATTGCATTTAGTGTGATGTTTATTCTTTCAAGAAATTGTACGCGGGTTAAGAGTTGTTTGATATTCTTAGTAAATAAAAACTTTTAAATTGAAGTCAGTCTTCACGTGATCACAATAATCAATACACTGAAAAATTTGAATGTGCAAAAAGAACAGGTAGGATGATTCTGAACTGAAAAGCTAATATGTAATACCGATCTCTCGGACTTAAGACTTTTCGAAAAATATGAGACTTATAGCGAGAAATATTACAGAGAGAGACAAACGCAATCATATTGGTCATATACATTAAACTGCTTTCTATTGTCATACCCGAATTGTTAAACAGAACAAGTAGTGACCAACAAATCTGCAGCCCAACTGCTGCCAATAAGAACACTTAAAAAAAATATATGGTCGAAAGTTATAAGACTATAGCAATTCTCGTTGTTACCAACCTTCCGAGTTATATATTGCTAAAGTTAAATAAAATGTTATTATTTATAACTACAGAAGAGCAAGTTTAAATGTACAGGATGTTCGGAAAGTCACTGTGCACTTATATATTTATTAACCGACATGTTTCAATATAGAATACAGGAGGTAAATATGAATGACAATTATAAACAATGTTGAAAGTGACCCCTATTGGCATCAATACAGGTCTGGATCCTTCTTATTTTGTTTCTAAACACCGCTATCAGTTGCTGGCTTGAAATAGACTGAATAAAATATGGTTACAAACTGCACAGTAACTTTCCGAACACCCTGTATTTATATATATCACACAATTTAAATATTGGTAGTTTTATTTCGCTATTCAAGAACATTTTTATCAATATGAACAAACTCGTAAAAAGTGTATATTTATGTCCAGTTTTCTCAATTTAAATTGGCCTGTATGAAATCATTATTGTGGTCGTTCTTCTCGAGAAATTTACAAACAATGGACATGCGAATAGTCCCGATTCCTTGAGAAAGTCCATTAATTTGGTAATACGAGGCTATTGAGCATTCCTACATGCTCCAGGTGGACACAGAGAAGTTTGTTTCATTTTTGAAGGTCTTACAGTTATTTAAAAATGAATGAGTTAAGTTTCACTGCTGTGACTGTGAACACCTAGATTCCTAGAACAAGCTTACAAAGAATGATTATCTTACTATAGTGCATAGCGTGGACTAAAATAATACAATGTGGCGCCATCTATTGAATTGAACCACGAAATATCTATAAAAAGTTTCACACATTGGATATTCAAGATTCAGGCAACCAGAAAAATCACTGAGGTATGTGCAACAACCATTTCTTTACCACAAAACATAATTTTAAATGCAAGTACGCCCTTCACAACAATAGCACAATTTTCACTTAGACTATACGTGACGGTTTGATCATATGTTTTATAACGTAGTTTGTAAATATAGTACTAAACAAAGTTATTAAAACTTGTTTTTTAAATAAAGGGTACACTTTCAAGATATATGTATAAACATTAATTTATATCAGCACAATTCTAACACTTTTAATGTGCAGTACTTCTCAGAAAAAAAGTCCCTTGTTTAATGTGCACTTTTTCTAAACTTCGTTCAATGAAGACTGAACAAAACGATTAGTGATAACTATCACACACAGCCACTCCTAGTTTGAAGATTTTTTCTGGTAACTACAGTTGTCATGAGATAATAGTTTTTGGGTATATTTTTAATCACTATATCCTTTATCTTGTCTGTTAGGAATTTTGAAGAATTATGAGATTATGATAATATTATTCCAACCACACAATATTTATCCTATTATTAATTGTTAACGGCAATCCAGAGTGGACATGCCGGTTGGGATACAGCAACAGTCGGAAAACTATATACACAAGTTTTGTTACAATTGTTTCGGTGTGATGCCTTTTACAAGGTAACGGAGTACAACTGTCATAAGAGGTCAGTATGAAGCCTATTAGCTGTTATATATACTCCATAAATAATGTACTGTTTAAAAATATAATAGGCCTAACACTAACATTTCATGGCAAATATATAACATGCATGGTAACTGTTTAGTATCATATACTCATAGAAATAAATTTAGTAAAAGACAGAAGTTGAGTTAATCAAGTCACACAGTTCAAGATATAGTATGTCTTAAACATTATTGTTTTTGTAGTCAATAAATATGTTAAGTATACTTTTGTTCTTAAAAACGTTTGAGAGGTTTGGTAAATTTTCCTTGCTTTATCGTCGTAACAACATAATAACAAAAGCAGGGAATGACAATTTCTATTTTATATACTTATGATTACCTTCGTTCATAAAGTTAATAATGGATAACACATAGAAAAAGCAGACAATAAAGGACAAGGGACCTAGAGCTAAGCCTCGTCTCTACTCAAAAACTTGTACACGTTTAATGAAACCTACTAAGTATTCATTTTTAATTTAAAAAAGAAACCATGAAATAGAATCAGTAAGAATTTCAATTTTTACATTTCTTTGTTCTACTTATAACTACTTTTTAAGGATACCAACCTACTTATTAAGGCCTAGATGTCCGTGCCAGACGACTTTCTACTCCTTTGGCCAAATTTTGTTACCGTCCTGAAGAGGGCTTTGATATTTCCAATACAAATTATTACAATTACCCAATTATAATATCAAAATAATACAAAACCGTACGAATGATTGATTTCTAATTGTTTATCAGTATCTTTAAATTTCTAAGTAGCACAATTATTATAGAGGTATTTTAATCGATTTAACAATGGAGTTTGATGACTAAATTTAGCCTGTTAAAGATAATTTGAAATAAAATTGTGAAAATAGTGAATCACTAACTCCCAAAATCACGAAATTGCATTTTAATTGTCACCACACCATGAATGAATGTCATCGGTGTTTGGGTAATAAAAGTTCATACCCTGGAGGGTCAGGTTCTCTATGACCTCTTCCTCCTCCCCGTACTTATATTCTTAACTGATTGATATTTATGACTGTGAACTGAATTTTATTTGGTCCTTTTCAGGACAATGTCCATGTATTTTGATTCGTATACAGTTATTATTTTATTCTATTAGCAGAATGTCAAGTTTGCTGGTGGCATTTTTTTAATACATAAATAAATAAAATATAAATATTTTTTTTAATTATTATTTAAGTTTATATATATTTTTTATTATTATTTAAAGTTTATATATATTTTTTAAAATTATTATTTAAAGTTTTTATATTTTTTATTATTATTTAAAGTTTTTACATATTTTTTTTCTTTTTATTTATTTTTATATTTGAAATATAAGTTAACTGGGGAGAGATATTTAGGACTAGCTTCATCATGTATGAGGTACCTGTCTAGTTCTCATAGTAATTCGTTTTTCATCCAATTTTTATTAAAGTACATTATTGTAATATGTAGGAGTCTATCTGGTATGGTTGGTATGTTCGAGTATTTGTGAATGAATTGAGATGAAATTGTCCTTGGAACTCTGTATGCAGTTGTGAGGAGTGTGTTTTGGATTGTTTGTAGTTTAGTTTTAATTATTTTATTGCTTACAGTTATCCATGCTGGAGCTGCATAGTCTATTACGGGTCTAATATATGTTTTGTAGATTTTTAGTATGTTATCTGTAGACGTTCCACTGTTTTTACCAGTTAGACTCCTAGCATAGTTCGTTCTTCGCCAGACTTTATTTTTAATTTCGTTCACATGATTGATCCAAGTTAGTTTTGAATCATAGGTCAGACCTAAAAATTTTGCCGATGGGGCAATCTGGAGTAGAGTGCCATTCATATATAGTTCTGGCTGTTGTTTTTTTAACCTCGTGTTCAGTTCAAATTCCCTCCAAAAGCTCTTAAAAAGCTTAAGAATTAATTGCAATTATAAAGCGAAATTTACTTAAACAGATTCACTAACTGGCAAATAATAACATCAAAGAGTGTTAATTTACAAGTCTCTCTCTCTTTTTTCATTATCATGACAAAAAAAATCATCTTCACTTATCTCACGTCTACGCAGCCTGAGGAAACAACTTGTTTATTTCTCGCAAAAGTACACAATAACTATCTGCGTTAAGCCATCCTTAATTTAGTAGAGTAAGACTAGAAAGAAAACAGTCATTACAACCCACCGCCAACTCTTGGGCTACTCTTTTACCAACAAAATAGTGGGATTTACCGTCACATTATAAAGTCCTCGCGGATAAAAGGGAATGTTTGGTGAAGGAGATTCGAATCCGCGACCCTCAGATTACGAGAGCCTTATATATAAAAACTATATAAAGCGTTTTATCTGAGTGGTCATGTAGAAATAAAACAAAAATAAATTATAATTGCAGTTATATGTGCGTGAACTAAAGAGTGCACCATTGTTGATCTATATGTTATATATTTGTGACGAATTTTCTGAACATTCCCAATTTTTCTCGAAAAAAACGTTTTCTCAAGTAAATATTTTTAGAAAATGGTCTTTCACCTAATTGCATAGATCATAAGTTGGGAAAAATGTATTTTTTTCACGAATCTACTTCTTTTTACTATATTAAGAAAAATAAATACGACACTAGATGGCATAATCAGGCCGCTTTTATTTGGGTAAGTGGGCGTCTCACGCACATTTTTATTGTGGTTTCCACACAACTGACAACAATCCAAACTGGAAAATATTTGGTTAAATAACACATACATCATGTTAGAGATAAAATATACCAGTTGACTGAAGCTTGTTTATTTCTGTCCGAGTTATTTTCTTTTTGTTCAGTGAAACACTTTGTTGAAATTTAATACACAATGTAGACAAGAAAACGAACAGTCTTACACATTTTTAAGTCGGCCATCCATTTTTTATGAAAAGTTCACCGAAAATCAGTCATGACATCAGATATTTTTACAAAATAAAAAAATGTTTGCGAAATATATTACAAGTGATTACAAATGAATAATATGTGAATAATTACCACATACATGTATAAATATAGACATATATATATAGAAAGAGAGAAAGAGATATACACACACACATACCTCGAAATCAAAACTGAAGGCCAGCATTTATAAACAGAGAATTGGTTAAATATGTTAACAAAATATCAGAGTTTAATTGTGATGCGGGTGTACTAATTAAGAGTTATTTCATTTTGATAGCTCTTTTATTGTGCTCATTACAAATTAAAAATATTTAACAGTAACAATAGTAGGACTAGGAGACACGAATATAAATTTTAGCAGGGTAGAAGTCACTTTCAGACAAGACAGTTTTGTTTTTATAACAGGGTGGTTGACCATTAGAATGTGTTGCTTTCAGATGTTAAGGCAGTGAATCTAAATGAGTTAAAGAGAAAACATGATAAGTAAGTATACGAATGATAAAGGCTGGCTTTAGGTTTTTTTTAAGCTAATTTAGTTTGGGGAGCGTAACAGCCGAGACTGGCCAATAGGTCTCATGTTATCCCAAACGTTACGTTAATCACCAGAACTCTCTTTGGGCCTTTATTTTCCAAAAGAACATTTTATAATTTATGAAAATGTGTTATAATAAAAAATTGCAATATTTCTCTGTAAGCATAACAATTATTTTGAAAACGATTTTATAAGTTTTACATTGTTATGAAGTTTATACTTGGTGCGAATATAGTTAAAATAAACATTGTATTAATACAATGATGAATCTTCCACTAAACGTATTTACAACGCTAAAATTAGAGGGTTCGATTACCCTCTGTGGACACAGCAGATAGCCCGATATGGCTTTGCTACGAGAAAAACACACATACACTAAACAAGAAAAACAAACTTTTGTACATGACACAATAATAAACAAATGTCCAAATTTGTTTTGTCAGAGAATTGACATTTCTTAGAATAAATCAAAATTCATCATAAGATACAAATAATTGATAAGTATATATACACATTTAACTGTAAAAACAAATGGAGGCTGCAATTATTAACAATAAAATAAAAATGTTAGCATTCTTAAACTGGTAACAAAAAAGCTTAGTATACAAAACACGATACCCGAGAATAAAAGGCATATTTTATGGTAACAGAGTAAAGTGTGTGTGGTTACTAATCTCACTATCTGCTATACAATCAAATGGTCGCTAAGTTTAAAACCTGATTAATCTAGCATTTCTTAATTTAAAAGATTGCTCGAACTTTACATGAGCTTTCCCATAAACGCTTAATGTTTATCGCAATTCATTCTTGCACAGATGAAACGTGTTAATTCCCTTGTGTGACTTATCCATATCAAATTTCTTCCACTGCCTAAAGCACATATATATCTCCTCTTACAGAAAATTCTGAACTTGGTTAGCACGTGACCTTTCATGACAACTTTATTTTTTTCAAAACGTTTTGGACAGACTTCCTTTATCAGGGAGTAAATGACTAAAACCGTGTTATTGAGGTAAAAAAAAAACCTTCAAAAGTTTTGTCGATCGATTTCGCACACAGATCTAAACGTCCTTCTCAGTTTTTGAAACATTTTTTAAAATTCCGACAAGTCTTTGTCGGAAAAGGCATATCAATAAATGATAAACCAAGAAAGCTTGGACCTCACGTCATCTTGCAATTAAGTGTAGTTTTCTGGAATTAAACAATTGGAATTTAAATTGCAAACCATTTTCTATTTTTATTTTTGTCAAACAAGACTTCTTTACTAGACTCTCTTTCCAATTATTTCTTTGTTTTATTAAATTGTTTTTATATCAGTAACTTGTCCAAAGCTTTTCTTCTCTCAACGAAACACATAACAGATCATTTTGTGTTAATATATATCGTATGTTTTTTTTTCTAAACATGTTACAACTTTTACAGTAGGTAATTTGTTTTAAAACAGGTACGATCGACATTTCTTTAGAAACTGCGATAATTTTCGAATACACGGGTTCTAGCAGTGAATAAGGTACAGGTTATATTTTATTACAGTTTTAACAGTAGGATATTTATTTTTACAACAAAAACGACGTTTTGATCACCCTCACTTCACAAGTTCTAACGTTTGTGCGGATTTGTAACGGTCTCAAAGGATTTCCAAATCCTCATAAACACAGAAGCAGTGTTCCATCCCTTCTACGAGAGCGCAAAATATGGAGGGCAGTCGCTAACATCTCTTTAAAAAACACGTAAACAAGACAACCCAATTTTTCAACGCCCCCTTACCTGTAAACAAAGAACTTGTATTCTCCGTTTTTTTCACCCACCTGTTCTTAAAAAGTAATCTTCCTTATTGTAAAGAATGTAACATATAGCAAAATAATTCTTGATTGGTGAATAGTTACGACGGAGTATATTTGTTATTTCAACAATACTTCTGTAAACGCGTTTCGCTTCATGTAGCACTTATGACAAATTTTGAATTTTCTTACCCCTCAACGACCCCCTTTCCTATCCGAAACGTCGCAACAAAGTTACATTTCACGGATTTGCTAACCTATTTATCGGAATTTTTATTTTTCCCCCACGGCTAACAATAAACTATTTACTCACGACATTTTCTCTCAATATAGCGTTTCACATTCTGTACCACCAAAAGGGTGTCCTCCCTTCAAAATGTTAAAACTTCACCAACATTTTCCTTTCAGATAAACAATGAAATATTAAGTTATTTTTACCTTTAAAATATTTTTAGCACAATTTATCCATAAAGGGAAAGCGTAAGAACTAAAAAAAATTCACTTCATCAACAAGTTTTAATAACAATCAAGAGAGATTTGGTTTCCTGTTTGATAGAATTATTTCAATTATTCACATAATACACTTCACAACACTCAAAGAAACGACAGAACAGTAACAGGGGTATGTGTCCTCTTACGGTACTTAACAAACGGCCTGCACAACCATATTTTTCAAACAAATATTTCTTAGTTAAAAGAATATTACTTCAATATTATTAGCACAATATATGAAACGCTAGTACATGTCTTGACAATGTATTTATATTCAAGTTTTGTGCTGTTATCTATAGGATTTTGAGAGTCATAGGTCTACCCCCATCGAGTAGAGAACTTGGCAATCAGTCATCTTCTAAAATTACCAAAGCAAACAAACTAATTTAAACAAATGTCACTGTAAATTGTTTAGTCTGGATAACAGTGACCTGATTTTCACTACATGTAGATCTCGAACTTTTAACTCGTGTAGGTAAACTAAACGTGTGTGTATGTACATACATATAAATGTATATTATCTTACTGAACTCACAAACAACCAAGTGAACAATTTACCAAAGAAATCTCGCATGAACATCTTTACCAATCTGTTGAAAAATACCAATAAATTGGGAGGAACAATGACCACACAACCAAGACAAATTATTTAAAATGAAACACATAATAAAGAGATTACACACTATGACGAATAACAACTTGGAAGAAATAATGCTACTAACAAGAAACCCTTGACAATTACGACAGAACAGCCTCAAACAACTGACAAGAGAAAGGCAGCTAGAAATGGTTATTTGTTTGAATATGTAATAAAAAGTAACAAGCCCTACATTAATTAACATTATACATAATAGTGTAGACCAGCTTTACATGTATTTTCATACAACTTTTTTGTTACATTGCACGTATGTAACATACATTTAATTGGAATAAAAATCTAACCCAACAGTTTTTATAACACAGAAAGAAACGAAAGTAAACATTTAAACCACTTAGCACATAACAATTAACAGCTAGTCAAAATCTGTTTGATACTGAATTAATGTTTCGTGTTTAAATGAAAAACATAGAGGTTACATAAGAAATATTCACCAAAGTTGGCACTATAACTTGGTTAGTTGGTTTTTTTCCTTATTTGTAGAGCTACATTAGTTTTATTTACTCAATCCAAGTGTCTAACAGTTACTAGTTCCATAACCTTTAGAAAAATACAAACTCTGGAACATGTTCAATGTAGAATGAAAACTTTTGAGACAAATATATGTTGAGTACACAAGAAAAGTTTACACAAAACTGTTTGAATAACTTTCTGTTATTCAGATGTTTTTAACAAGAGGATCAAGTTATCATTTTTTAACTGTAAGACAAATTTGTGAGATTATAACTGCACACTTCTGATGAAAAACAACCTTAGATAACACAGACTGAGAATAGAAATGATAGTTTCAGCTGACAGAACACATTCCATGCAGCTGATCAGAAGTAAAACCTGACTTGAAAGAACTTACTATTTGGTTAATAAATAGTAACATCTAACAATATAAAATATATACTATATTGCTATGAACAGTACAACACCTAAAGTGATAAAAAACAGATGTTAAACTCAAAATATTTCTACAACTTAAGGGGCTTTATATTTTCACATAAAGAAATTAAACAAAAATCGAGCAACACCAGTATAAACTTGAGTCCCGGATTACGTTCAGTGCCACAGAACACACACATTTGTGTAACACATAAGATTACGTTCAGTACCACAGAACACACACATTTGTGTAACACATACCTTTATGCTTAAGGATGAAGTAATACATATTTCACAAGTTCAATACACTTTACCCACTCAAAAAATTTGAAGAAAACATTTAGAGAAAGTAAACTTAAAACTGCCCTCATTTTACACCAAGCTCTCTTATCGTTTTAGGGATTTTTCAACTTTCATATATTTTATGACCATCGTTCATACTGGATTAAAACTGGTTGTATTTTCTGGAGTTACTCTTTCTTACGTTAATAAATATTTTCCTAAACATTCAAGCAGAGGTTATTCAGTGTGGAAAACTTGTATACTAAAGTAAACATCTCAGAAAAGGCTCAAAACCAAGCCCACACTGACCACATAATTATGATTTCCACTTTAGATACCGTTTACCAAGAGACAATATATTACATCTATATGTTTAGGTTAAAACTGGTAAGATTAATTTGTTTCATTTTAAAGATTTAGTTATAAATAAAAAAGATAAAATAAATCAAGACTTTCTACAGAACAGAACAAACTTAATATACGTGGAAAGACGATACACAAAAATATCCTTGAAGGAACACAGTGTGCAAAGAAATGTGAAACTTTCCTTAACTGACATGTAGACTGGACATGTAAATTAGTTATAATAATATAATCATTTTACAAACAACTGATATGAGTGCAGCAAATATATGGCAATTTATTTTTATTATTTTAGTTTTAATAAAGAAATAAGACTTTTGCACATTTTGAAAAAAAATCTCTTTCAATGGAAAGTTCATCCTATAATGTGTTTATATGAAAGAATAATTATTCTTGCATTTACGAGAGAACATACACACAGCTAATGGAAGATGTTTTACAACGACAATCATGGCTTGCCATGCGTAAGTTTACGTTTATTTCAGAATTTTCATACAAAGGGTTATTTACACTTAACCCTTCCAAACTTTCAACTGATAGACAACAAGAAAGGCAGCTAGTCAACTGTATCCACAGCAAACTCTTGGGTTGTTCATCTGGTCAAATAGTGGGCTTTGACTGTCACTTTTATAGCAAATCAATGATCCCAAAGTGTAGAGCACATTTTTGTGGAGACAGACAAGAATCACGATACTTCATACTAATCACTCGGTCAAAACCAGCTCACTTGTAATGACACTAACCCTACACATCACTGCTTCTCAGGTCACAGCAGTATATCACGTTTTATCAATACTCTAACATTTGGAACAACTGAAGAAAGTGTTTTGTTTTCAGATTAGTTTCCTGTTACTAATGAAAAATTTAAAACAGATCATCGGAAAGGGATTTATTAAGTGTTATATTCAATGATATGTTATTTAACTCAGTTCTGGAATATACCAAATGAAATTTGATCTTTTACCCTTATAAGGAAGAAGTTTGAAAGTGTAGAAAAAAAAAATGGTTAAGTTCTTTTTTCGGTAGAATGAGATATTTGTTAGGATACCTAAAAACTTCATAAAAGTTGAAACAGCATTAGATAAATATTGTGATTAGGTCATAACAGGTGGTGTTGTTAATGTTCACAATGTATGTACTAAAAATATAAATTTGAGAAATCCATTGATGTTAAATTAGCCACACATATGGAAGCTAAGCAATCTCTACATTTTCATACTTCACTAATTTTGTAAATCAACTGGTATACTAGGCAATACTACAAATCAGTAGAATATGGGTGAGCTTTATTTTGGCTATAAAAGTGACTAATATTCATGTCGAACATATTAAGTATAGTTCAATACCAATGTGGAGATTGCACCTTACATCTAAGGCAAAGTTTACATGAGAGAAAAAAATAGAGAGAGAAAAATTGAATATGATACATATAACCTTTTTTGTTTTCGTCTTTACTATCCACTGATAAGAAAGCAAAATATTACACTTTATCCAATAGAAAATGAAATGAATATCTCACATGACTGTACACTGACAAATGACAATTGAATTTGTAAATGTAACATACTTTCAAAAAATATTTTAACTGGTCAAGATTTTACTCAGTATATCAAGAGTTAAAAAGATACAAAAGGATTTAATGTAAAGTCTTAAAGAGGTTATATTTAGAGATTAAATATGAAACAGCAAATAGTTACTTCCGAGGCATTCTGAAGACTAAGAAACTCCAAAAAATATTCCCACGACAAAGTCAATATAAGAAACATACAGTCAGTAGGCATTACTTAGCTTACTTGTTAGATGTGTCGAGAATCACGATTTAGTACCCAGTCAAAACCTGAGTGTATTTTACACAAATTATCTTATTATTTAAAATTCAATTGATACAATATTTTACAACTTGCAGTTAAAAAAATGTAATCTTTTAGACAGTTCCCCTGAATTGAAAGGCAACAATAATTTATTTTTAATTAATATCCAAACGTTGCTGCATTTGGCTTTTGATACATTTAACTGCTTTTGCTAAATTTTGACAACACGAATAAAAAAAGCCAAGTATTATGTTCACAGCTACATTAATTAACCTGACAACCAAGTAATACAAATTAACAATTTAATCACAGGGGTTCAAGTGGCTTCACAAACCATTTGTAAAATACATATGTGTCAAGAAACAGTCAGTTGTTTGTAAAGACAAAAAGCCTTCAAACGTGACTTTATACAGCAAGCTGTGGTAAGAGCAGAGTGACATGATTAGACTCAATCAATTAGCAACATAACTCGAGTGACAGAATGAAACCAAACATATTACCTGCCCAGATATAGGAAAATCCTATTTTCATTGTACACATTAGCAAATGAAAAACACTGCTTATGCCACTCCCACTCGGCACCTCCAAAATAACCTTAAGCTATCCTTGACATATACATATACCGAAAACAAGTAAGCTGACTGTAAAAGTAACCACAGGAAAAAATATTCAATTATTATTAGAACAGTTACACTAAAAGTCACATACTGACAACACTATTTTTAAAGATTTAACACAACACAAAATGTCAAGAAAAATGCATGCTGAAATAAACTGAGATTTATCTCTGAAAAAGACCTTAAACAGATCTACCATCTTTACAGCCAATTTCACGACACTTCTCTTTGTACAATAAATGCTAGTTTTATGTGCATGTTTTAGTATCTTTAATACTGTGCTTTGTTAGCCATATTAAAATTTAAATGGATAAACACTAAAAACATGACAATGTACAGCTATGTACACTAAAAGTATTAGTCATGCACTTAAGGCATGATAACTTGTTTTAAAAATACAAGCACTAAGTTCAGGAGGACTTACATACTATTACTAGGCTCTTCAAACAATAAATTGTTTTCACGAGAACAAAGATTTCCTTAAAAATAATCCATTCCATTTTATACAAAAACAAATAAATAGTTCAAATTGAAATGTGGCAAAATGACCATCGGCAACCACTCCCGACTTTTTGACTTGCAAGGTAAGTTGAAGTACAGTTAATTTTACATTTTTGAAGAGGGTAAGAAAGGACTGATTGATTAAGTTGTTAAACCCCTACACAGGCTTGACTGTGTCAAAGGGCAAGGTTACAAACCTTCACACTGATGGCTGAAGTTGCTACGAGTGTTCAAGCCTAAATGTCTCCTCAGTAGCTGGGTCACTTATTACAGAAATATCAGGATCTGTAAGGATCTGCAATCCATCAAAGTCAATAGGATCCAAACCAGCTCGTAATGCATCATCGGGAGTGAAAAAGTCTGTGTCAAATGAACCAGTCATGCTGGCCATAGCAGAACCAATGTCTTTGGCAAAGTCCTGCCTCATCAGGGGTTCCTCTCCTCCAGGGGCTGAGGAATGGTAAAACAATCCAAATTAAAAGGAGATATGTCCTGATAAAAAAGGGAAAATTAAAAAAAAAAAGAACTGATGAAGTCTGCATTCTGAGGAACCACTATCACAGAATCTTTTCCAAGTTTTAATAACCACGTTTATTGTGACATATACAATGAATACACTTAACATAAGTGACAGAAACTCACTAGAAACTCAACCCCATCAATAACAGTTTTACAAATCTTCAGACAACTATGAGAACAATAAAGTTATTAAACAGGTTACTTCAACACAAAGAACCAATCCCTTTAACATCTCCTCTACTATGATCTTCTTGACCATCTGAATATTATAATTAACATTTTACTTAGATATTGTATACAACAGATTCTCTTTTTAGTAAACACTAAGTACAGTTGAAACATCAAATTACATTAACTATTACTTAAAATAAACTTGTCCTTTTGACCTTTACACCCCAGCCATCAAATTACATTAACTATTACTTAAAATAAACTTGTCCTTTTGACCTTTACACCCCAGCCATCAAATTACATTAACTATTACTTAAAATAAACTTGTCCTTCTGACCTTTACACCCGAGCCATCAAATTACATTAACTATTACTTAAAATAAACTTGTCCTTCTGACCTTTACACCCGAGCCATCAAATTACATTAACTATTACTTAAAATAAACTTGTCCTTCTGACCTTTACACCCCAGCCATCAAATTACATTAACTATTACTTAAAATAAACTTGTCCTTTTGACCCTTACACCCCAGCCTTCCCTTACTGTGCATGTCACGAGATTTGAGAAACATTCAAATTGACTTCTTTTTAAACTATACCCATTAGTATAGCATTAAATCATAGCTAATAATCTGTGTTTTAATAATATACAAGTTCTTAATTTTATAAGCTAATATTAACAAACATCCTGTACTTTCTCTGGTGTTAGAAATGTGACATATGACCCCTCCAATATGTACAAAATTTTAAGTGAATCACTCGCTATAAAATCATCATTGCTCAGACTAAACATAATTTTTATAGTCTTCTATCTTGTTGGTTACAAAGCCTTCAAATAGAGAATCATTTTTTGTTTTGTTTTTTAAACAGCAAAGCCACCTTGAACTATCTGTTACACTCACCCTGGGAAATCAAGCCCCTGCTTTCAGCATTGTACATCTGTAAATTTACCCCTACAGGGGAGCAGAAAATCAGACCCCTTTTGCACCACCTACCTGTCAAATCCTCTCTTTCAGGATTTATTAATGGTTCTCTGTTATTTACAACCAATAGAAAGCAAGAGTTTGCATCTGTTAGATGAAACATTGTTTTCTGAACAGAAAACTGTCAATTTCTTAGTTAGTACAAGCTTTGTTCTCATGGGAAAAATAAACAAGCTTCTGTGAAGTTGTAACAGTTTTCAACACATAATTTGAAGGCCAGAAAAACTGTAGTAGTAAAGGGAAATTGTCTGCTCTTTGAATGTTATTATTCCATGTTCTTTACTGCATTATATAATTTAATAACAATTATTTAGTGGATTACTACCACAAGTATAAAAAAAAGTACAGATAAGTGTCGTCGACAGTCAACTGCAAAAAAACGAAGACCCGTGTAACTGCTTCTTGCTTTTACATTTATTTATTATAAAAATAACTAAAATGTAGAAATAGGGATATCCTTAGGTTAGTTAAGGTTAGATTAGGTAAAATAATTAATACCTTTATAATAATGTTTCACGTGGCACGCATGCGAGCAGCTTGTGAGTAATGTAATTTGATAGCATAATGTGAGCTCCACATTCCCCAAGTGAAATAACACTTACAAAAGTGCAAGTTGTTGTTAAACATGGTTTAAAGAGAATAAAACAATAAACTTTAAATAAAACTGGACATATACTGTTACAAGTTTAAAACCAATCAGGATAAATGAAATTAGTTACATATTACAATGTAAAGTCATTCAACTGTATAACACAAATTTTGTTCCTGGATAGTACGTGTTATTTCTTAATTGCTTCTGTTGTAAAAGTACTAAAATGACCATTATTCACCTCAAACTTTGCTTTTGTGACCTGGATAATGAAGTTTAGAAATTAATCTATTTTGTATGTAAAAACAGGCAAATTTGCACATTTTCATTTACATAAGGTCTGAATAAAACAACATATGAATCAAGATTTACATGTATTTATACTAAAGCTATACAAAAGCACAGTTTGAAAACAAAAAAAGGTCTTTTCCATTTTACTCTAGGCTTAAGTAATTGGGAAATAACACTTTCTGCCCAGGAACAAGAAAAAGTAAACATTTTGTTACATAGTGTTATCTTTGTTTATCATTTACAAAGTAATAGTTATACACTTGTTGATAAGGTACATTTCCCTTATCTTATATTTGTGAGTATGAAAACCAAAAAAAATGTCTTTAAAATAAAAAGAGGTTAGTTTCACTGAGGATTACACTAGTTTCTTAAAACTACACATTGTAAAAGATGGATTTTATTTTCTTTTTTGCTAAAATTTCAAATACCAGTTTTTGTTTTAAATTACTAATAGAAAATTTTCAAAATCTACTTCTAAACAGAGATAGTAAAGTTGAACAGCAGAGGTTTTTAACAATCTTACTTGTGAGAATGATAGTTGGTGTTTGAGGGGTCTGGGGTGAGGACTGTGGAACAGAGGAGATGACTGTAGATTTAGAGTACAGTGTTGGAGAATGATGGTGAGGCTCTGATACCGTGGAAGATATCCCATAATACATGATATTGGTATCTACACCGTCCTGGGGTCT
This sequence comes from Tachypleus tridentatus, assembly GCF_004210375.1. Taxonomy (NCBI): domain Eukaryota; kingdom Metazoa; phylum Arthropoda; class Merostomata; order Xiphosura; family Limulidae; genus Tachypleus; species Tachypleus tridentatus. The sequence continues at coordinate 54,569,288 of NC_134827.1, forward strand.
GGGCAGGCCTTCGCCTTGGAGGTCAGCATAGTGAAACTGATTTCTTTCACCCATACCTACATCTGCGGTGACCTGTGATCCTGACCCATCTACAGAATCAAAATTTGTGTGGTACATAGTGGAAACATTAGGTGGTGATACATTCTTATTGGATGTTGTATTCCTTCTCTGTGGAAACTGCTAAATAAAGAACATAAAAATAGGTAACGACTGACATAACGTAAAAATAGGTAACGACTGACATAACGTAACAAAAGGTAACAACTGACATAACGTAACAATAGGTAACATAACATAACATAACAATAGGTAACAAGTAACATAACGTAAAAATAGGTAACAAGTAACATAACATAAAAATAAGTAACAACTAATATAACGTAATAATAGGTATAATAAATTACGTAATTTATGTAATTTATAAAATACGTAATAAATATAACGTATATATACTTCACAGATTATACAATAAACAAATATCTAAATAAAACCCTACACATTTAATATATTGCAAAAACCTTTATTTCTCTGAAACTTCCATAACACACTAACAACGACTTATGATGTCTTACATCTGTGATTTTCAAACATTTAAAGAACAAGAAGAGCACTTGGTGTTAATAATCACATTCATATTTACATATTTTTATGCCTTTTATAAAGCTATAAAAAAACATGCAAAAAAGAACATTAAAGCAAAACAACAGTTTTGCCTGTAAAGGTATGTAACACTGTTAGCCCTAACTACAACTGTGTCCTCTGGTGGCTAAAGTTTATTAAATGCAACAGAATTAACCCTACCTAAGAATACTGATGCACAAATATAGTGTTAACCTCATTCACCTCAACAAGTTTACTTGTAAGTTCTCATGATAAAACAGTAAAAACAGACCTAACCTACTAACCTAAAGGTTTAAAAAAGTATTTTTTCATAATCAACAATAAGGTTATGTACATTGAAACATTAAAGAAATATTAATTCTCACACAACTATGAAACAGATTTGTATCAAAATGTTTCGAGTATTTTCATTATTAAAAACAAATCCATGTATAAGGCATCTGATGGATTAATTCTTGGTTTGGTATAATTACTATTGTCAGTTCAAACAGATTCCAAAAACAGAACAAAGTTTATTCCTGGAATGAACGAAGATATGTGACCACACCCACTTGACACAACAATACTGTAATTATAAGTATCTTGTAGATGAAGAAGGCCACTACTTCAATTACATCTATCCAATAAAAAGTTTAATTACATACAGCAGTATTCTGTATTCAAACTGAGTGCAAGACTATTTTCATTTTAAGTGTAAAAATACTTTTATTTGTGTTATAATTTTCCCATTTCACTTGCATAACTTCTACAACCTCCAAAAGGAGCACCGAAAGTTTATATTAGGTAAATTTATATACATGTATTCATTTTATTTCTCGATGATATATATTATCATTAATGTATAATGCAATGAGATGGTTAAAACATAAAGTACATATTTAATTTTTATGGAAAATTGTTTACATTTGTAGTTTCAAATCTTTTCACTTATGTTTCAGTTTCTTCTCCTCATTTTTTATTCATCTTGACACAAATCAAAGGTGCCCTCGAGGCATATTATAGTGTTTCTTGTAGACATGCCCAACCCTGTAACAAAAGTCTCGTGCACCATTTAATAGCATAAATCTTGAGAACTGACACAAAGAATGATCTATATTTAAAAAAAAATGTTTAAACCTTTTAATTATGCAATTTAAAATGTAAATAATACATAATTAACTAAAATATAATAGTTACACCCAAATATAATTTAAAATGTATCTCTAAGTATAAGATATTCAGGTAAGAAAAAACTAAGTACTAGAGCAGGGGTTCCCAACCTTTTGGCACTCGTGACTTGAAAATGTAATTGATGAAATAAAATTAATGTTATCCCAAGCTACTTCTAACAAGGCTACCCGACTCCCCTGCCAAGGCTTTGCGACCCCCTGGTGGGTCGCGACCCACCGGTTGGGAACCCCTGTACTAGAGTGAAACAACAGTCAACAATTTCATGTGCTTTATCATCAAAACTGGACACATGTTTCAAAATATACCACTTTTAGACTACAGTGTAAAATGTGGTCTTTCTAATGATCATACACACGTATGCACGTTACAAAACTCAAACAAACCTGTTGAAGGTGGGTGTGGGTTCTGTCAGGGGTTGAAAAAATGTATTACTCGTTACTGTTTTCATTCAAGGAACTTTTAAAATGTGCGAGTCAAAAAGTTATGTATTTTAGAGTCTAGATGTATCTCTTTGCATCTGGTATTGTATTACTGAAAATACACAGTGCCAAGGCTGAGAATTTTCATAGTTTGTTGGTCATGTGACAAAATAGATCTGAAGTTTTAAGTTGATTCTTTAAAGGTTTCTTTTGTAATAAAGAACTTAAAACTTTGACAGAATAAACCTTTGAATTGTACATTATAATGCTAATTTCATTTACATACATCAATAATAGAGGTGTATAATCACATTTTGAATGTAATACAGTGACTTGCACAGAAAAATTCCTGAAAGGGTACCCACTGCAAAAGGGTGAATACCCCTCAATGGAGTTGTACATTTAAAAGAATGACTACAAGCCAACTATTCCAAAGCTCTCCCATTTTCCAGTGTCTGATGACTATACAAACTAAAAAAACTGCACAAAATTGCAAAGAACAGTTTCAAAATACCTCCCACGGTGCTTCAAGTGAGCATTATTTACCCATTCCCTTAAGACAGCACTCAAGTATAGGCTTACCATTACAAACTGGTCGGGTTCTTCAAAACTTTCACCTACAACATCATACTGCTCCAACTGATGGTGTAGAATATTTGCATGGTGGTTCTGTTGGTGTTGGTGAAACGTATAGTTATTATTGTCTGTAAAAGGACCCTTATTCAAAGATAAACTAGGTCCAAGGCCCGGAGAGTTGATGGGGGAAAAATTCTGAGACACAGGTGAATTAGGAACACTGGACGAGTGGTCAGCTACACTGTTGCTATGGTATGGCCCCACTGGCATCATCTGTGGACATTGAGACTGTAACAAAATACAATTTATTAAACATGTCAGAAATGTACACATGATGGAAAAAGTAAAAACTACAAGTACCTAATGCACATTATATTAACAGTTTCAACATGGTTGGGTAGGGGTCAAAGTGTATGTCACGACATTTTTATAGAATTCTCCTTCTCATGTTTTATTTCCTCAGTGTTGATAAACTATGTATGCAAACTCCAGACACGTACAGGACAGAACATATAACAGCAACCTTGTGTCATTATTTCAATAAATTTATTAGATGTGGATTCCAATTCTTCGCATCTTGATGACTGCTTGTCACTTGTCCACGGTATAACAACCGGAAAGGTCTCTTATGAATTATGCAATATGATGATACTGTGTTTTATTTCCCTAGCACGTATTTAAAAAGTAGATTTTGATGTGTGTGTATATAGTGAAGATGGTAGCTCCAAACACCAAAGGAAAATTTTAAATTTATTTATAACTTAGTTAGATATCCAACTAACTTACAGTGGTTTTTAAACATTCTATTTGAGTTCCTGATGCATTTTTTGTGTTATTAAAGTTATTATGCTTAAGACACAATAAACATAATTAGATAAAAAAGATGACTAACAAAAGCAGACAATGAAGTACAAGCCCGCCTAAAGATAGGAAAACCAGTGACATATTTTTTCTGTTATGCATTTCTTAACAAAAGCAACTAAACAGTAAAAAATTTTAAAAATCATGTGATTACTGTTTGAGGAATGTGTTCACACTGCATGACATATTGTTTGTCTTATCTAAGACAAATCCGAACACTGTTTGCACTTGTACTGTTTGTTAGAGGTCTTTCTCCGAGGAAGGTACGACATATTGTTTGTCTTATCCAAGACAAATCCGAACACTGTTTGCACTTGTACTGTTCGTTAGAGGTCTTTCTCCGAGGAAGGTACGACATATTGTTTGTCTTATCCAAGACAAATCCGAACACTGTTTGCACTTGTACTGTTCGTTAGAGGTCTTTCTCCGAGGAAGGTGCGACATATTGTTTGTCTTATCCAAGACAAATCCGAACACTGTTTGCACTTGTACTGTTCGTTAGAGGTCTTTCTCCGAGGAAGGTACGACATATTGTTTGTCTTATCTAAGACAAATCCGAACACTGTTTGCACTTGTACTGTTCGTTAGAGGTCTTTCTCCGAGGAAGGTACGACATATTGTTTGTCTTATCTAAGACAAATCCGAACACTGTTTGCACTTGTACTGTTCGTTAGAGGTCTTTCTCCGAGGAAGGTACGACATATTGTTTGTCTTATCTAAGACAAATCCGAACACTGTTTGCACTTGTACTGTTCGTTAGAGGTCTTTCTCCGAGGAAGGTACGACATATTGTTTGTCTTATCTAAGACAAATCCGAACACTGTTTGCACTTGTACTGTTCGTTAGAGGTCTTTCTCCGAGGAAGGTACGACATATTTTAATATCATGCAAGTTCAACTTAATTTTATAAGGCAATAAAAAAAAATCTTTAATTTCCTCCCCCTAGTGTGAGAAATATGAAGTTTGTTTTTTCTTGGCATCTCCTCTTCTCCAATATAACTACTACCCCTGCAAAATTTTAATATAAATTATGCAATAGAATATTTCCATCACTTGAGCATTTGTATGGTTACAAACACACCAAGTAAAAAATAAACTCCATCTCATCACATCCATCTGTCACACCTTCCTTCTCAGTAATTCTCTTTACCTCAATATTATATTACTTATAATAAATAAACAAACCAAGGCTGTCAAATGATGTATTATATTACATTGTTTTCTACAGAGAGAATTGTCAAATTTATCTTTCAGTACAAGCTCCATTTCACAGGAAGCTCATCAACTAGCGTCGATAAATTTTTAACAACTTTTATCTAATCGTTAGGAAGCCAGAAAAACTGTGAAAGTTATGGGACATTGTTATTTTTAGATGTTATCATTCCAATTAGATAAAAAAATTATTTAATGCATTACTTAGCACAGAAAAATAGATTTAAGTGTCCTCAAGAATCAACACCAAAAAAGAAAAATAAAGGCCCATGTAAGTTCTTTATTTATTATAAAATAAATTAAAATGTCAAAAATAAGAGATCTATTTTGGTTAATTTCTATACCATAACATAAGCCTATAATCCTAAAGAGATAGACAACTTATAATGGTGCGAATTGTAGTTAAACAAGATTCAAAGGGAAATGAAACAACAAAATTTAAATTTAAATACACGTACTCTGTCACAAGTTTAAAAATAATTAGGGTAAACAAACTTAGTTTCACGTTACAATTTTAAGTCATTCTAGAAAGTAAAAAAGGGAACTTCAGATTTTTTTTGTGGTGGTTAGGAGGTCGGTCAAATCGACCCACCTTGTACAGAGTTAAATTGGAAAAAATAACAGGTAAAATATAAAATTTTACTGAAAAATATTTAGGAGGTTTTAGAAATATGCATATGAACTTTCATGTGTCTGAGATGAAACAAGTATTTTTAATCTTAACATGAAAATTACTTTGTACTCACATAAGAATAATAAAAAAAAAGACTCAATACATTCACAGACATATCTTTATTAAAAATACTTCATTAAACAAATCTGATATCTTTGGTATATAAAAGATTGTACTATTTCCTGAAAGTCTGCCAAAGTTTGTGAAGATACACTATAATATTATAAAATTTGGTAGTAATGAAACTATAACAGATGGTCACACAGTTGGTCAATTCAACCTAGTCTGTGTTAAGAGAGCTACAAAAGCAAGAAAATATCAAGAGAGAATAGCGATACTTCTCTCAATCCAGAAAAAGTTAATTGTAAAAGATGTGAGCACTTTCAGCAGTTATATTGTTGCTCAGAGTTCTTGCTTGTGAAACACTCATACATTATCCTTATCTATCTTTCAATCAGTTTTAATGGAATTGTTATTCCAGTTTAAGGTTTTTAGCTATAAATTAGGGTACACTGTGTCAGTATTGCTACTCAAGGACCTCACCCATTATAATTTGGGCATTCTCTGTATTTAAGTTATTATACAAGAATGTTAACTGTGATACAGGTATTATCTATATTTAAATTGCTACTCCAGAGTTTATCCTTAAAATCATTTAGGCATTACCTATGTTCACATTATTATTATTTAACACTCCTACGAAAAGACGTTTCTAGTCCTGATTTCTCCAAGCCCGTTCCCCTGGCTGTGGTTTCGCTAGATAGTAGATAGGGACAGTGGGAATCTCGTTAATCCATTCATTAATGGATTTAAATGGCAATTTCATTTAAATACAAAATTATTAGCCTAATATTAATAACCTTTCAAGTTGCTCTGGGGCCTATTAGGCCCCACTTTTCGTAGGAGTGTTAAAAGTATTACATGTGGGATATTTGGGCAATTTCATAGTTTTGTTACTACCAGATCTCACGTGAAAAAATTTTAACAATTACCTAAAAACATTAAATAGAAGAACATTTAAAACATATAAAAGTAGTGAACTTTATATAGAATATTCCTACAAACCTGCTGGGTTTATTTAGAATATTACCTATACCTGTAGTGACCAGTTTTCAAGAAACTGACCTATATTAAGTAGTGGAATTATTTCAAATCTTGCTTGTACAACTACTGGACTTGTCTACAATATCCTATATTAAGTAGTGGAATTATTTCAAATCTTACTTGTACAACTACTGGACTTGTCTACAATATCCTATATTAAGTAGTGGAATTATTTCAAATCTTACTTGTACAACTACTGGACTTGTCTACAATATCCTATATTAAGTAGTGGAATTATTTCAAATCTTACTTGTACAACTACTTGACTTGTCTACAATATCCTATTTTAAGTAGTGAAATTATTTCAAATCTTACTTGTACAACTACTGGACTTGTCTACAATATCCTATTTTAAGTAGTGAAATTATTTCAAATCTTACTTGTACAACTACTGGACTTGTCTACAATATCCTATATTAAGTAGTGAAATTATTTCAAATCTTACCCATACAACTAGTGGACTTTAATGAAGAATATTACCTGACAAAGTAATGAACTTATCTAAACTTATTCCAGTTTTCAGAATATAGTTACCTGCGAAAGTGCTTGACCTTGTCCATAATTATGGTGTGGGCTCTGATTAGATTGTTGCTGTGGATACATACCAAATGTTGGCTGCTGAGGCAGATAGTTGTTTAACGAAAGAGCATTTGTGTCAATAGTCAAGCCCTAAAAACATGAATTCATCCTTTTATTTATAATTCAAAACAACAAAACTAAATTATAAAATTAATTCAACAAAAGCATCAACTTGGCATTGCAGTACTGAACTAAAAATCAGCCACATTCAATCGATACGAAAACGTCAAAAACTGGAACAACTATGAATTAAAGTGCAATTATTTTCCAAAGCTTTAGTAGAAATTACAGACACAGACAGCATCACCACAAAGAGGAACAAGAGATAAAGCATACCAACAGTGGAAGTGTGAAGAGATAAGGGATGGCTTTAATGTCATTTGAACAAAATCACCTGGACAACAGTGACCAGAACAGGGAGACAGCATCTTTCTGCATGGAACTTGTAAAGCTTCCCTAGCATCTGTTGGTTTGATTATTTAAATAACCTTAACTGACATGCATTTTAATTTGAATATTCTTCTCTTATATCACACTTCAAATTGAGAAAACAACTGATATTTCATAACTGTGTTAAACTTTATAAAAGTTTCAAATACAGAATATGTTTTCATGTTTATCTTTAAAAAGTATTCATTAACCCACCAGATGTAGCTGCTCTAAACACACATGAAAATTTCTTTTCAAGCCATGCACAGCAAACAGCACACTCTCATTCAACTGATAGACTCTACCCTACTTGGCAAACCAATAGTTAATGGGTTAAATATGCAATCATTATTTACTGGGAAAGTTACTTCTTGAATTGTGTGTAAATAATGCAAGCAAAACTCTTAACCCAACACTTTTGATTTTAGCTGTTAAAGACAGAAAGATGTAAAGGTGATAAAACATCTGAAGCCTTGTCAACGTAAGAAAATATTTTCTCAATGACCTTTGAATGCTGAACTTGTATTGTTTAAAATTACACGTTTTTCCTGTTTCACATTATTTTGGACTCTTTGTTAACTCATTTCTTCCTCTTCACACTGATCATGTGGTAAAATTGACCTCTACACATCGACCATATATTAATGTTCACTCCGAAGCAAAGATTATATATTAATCCCCACACAGTGAAGTACACCCCAACACCAGGAATATTTGGTAGAGTTCACCTATACACAGACACCACATGGTAAAGTTGTCCTATACATACTGACCATATGGAAAATTTAATCTCATGCTTTCACTTATGTTACTGATTAATATTTTCTGCCTCATTGGCAGATCTATGCATAAAGAGTTAGTGCTTGTTTGTAGTTTTGTTTAGATTACGAAGGGAGAGATTACAAATGTTAACAAAACAATTAACCCTTTCACTACATCAGGCCCAACAAGAGGGGGAGTCAGGGGGTCACGGTGCCCTGAGGCCCAGGAGGAGAGCCTATATATAATGCCTTGCCACTTTGGGTATATATGTAGGGTGGGGGGGTGCTTAATGATTGCTGCTCTGGGGTCCCCCCAATGGTTCTCGATGGTCCTGCACTACAAGCTTGGTACCAGGGACTGACCTCATAATCATTTTATACTTGTTAACATAACATGTGCATCTTAACAAACTTTGGCAGGCTGTCATTTAACACAACTTTTCTACAACAAATACCAGATTTTTTAACTATGTATCTGCTCATGCATTCTTTCTTTTCGAATGCTGACTACTCAACATTCTTCTGCGACTATTCGGTCAATCTGATTGACCTCGTAACCATCATTAAAAAAAGAGAAAATAAAACAAAATTTGGCTTCTTTGTTTCTAGAATAACTACAACTTATAATGTGAAATTATAAATGTTTAGTCTAAATTGCTTAAATCTTATGATACCATACATAAGTGTTATTTTTGTTTCACTGCTTCTTCAATTATGGCCGACTAACACAGCAGAAGTTTCAGTTATTGTGTATCTAATATTACCATATCCAATACTATCTTGGGTTTGTTCTAATGGATCAACACTTTGTAAAACACAGCCACAATACAATTATAATACATTGCACGATACAGAAGACAACGAACTACACTGGTCACGAAACTAAACAAGTTTGTACTCGCATGCACCACCTTGCTGAATTTTGCACATGGATGACGAGAAACAAAATATGCAGCTGCATACATACGTGTGTGTGAAACAGTTTTGTTGCCATGTACTGATAAACTTGTTTCTGGTTTCATACAAAGCATTTGGTAGAAATGATAACAAGAAAGTAAAACACAATCATAGTTTTAACAATGATTTATCTCCAAGAATCTAATTCCCATATTTTAACATTTAACTAGTTATTTATTAACTGCATACATACCTATATATACACACACACACATACATATAACTGTTACATATATATAAAATGTAGTGTCTGTCCTTTTGTTACACTCAGCAACAAAACTGTCACCTGATACTGTTGTTAGGCCAACAACAGTATATAAGTTGAATGCCTAAATCCACATAATTACAAAAAGGCTTTAACTATTATGGGATGTTATAGATGTTACAATTTTTTATGCCGTGATTCACAGGAACAAAAATATGACCCGATACTGTTGTTAAGCTTCATGCTGAAAGTGGACTTTCGTAAAACATTCAGTGACGAAAGTTTGTTCTGAAAAGTTTAGTGGGTGTTGTCAAATCCGTAATGTTTAATGTCTTCTCTAAAATATTTAGTGGCCAAAATCTACCCTGAAATATTTAGTAACAAATGTCCACTCCAGTATTTAGTGATCCTTGTTCCCACAGGAACATGTAGCAACCAATGCTCATTCTAAAAATGTTTCATTTCATGAGATAATTTATGGAAAATAATCGTATTTCCTCCATTAACCAATTGAAATAAATATTTTTATTTTATCAAAGTGAGATTGTTTTTCTTTCATGATGAAAGAGAAGGTTTTACAAACGAAGCTTAGTGAAGGGAGGGTGAAGAATCCCAGGGTTTTTTTTACACGATATTTATTATATGACAGCTAGTATGCATGTGTGTTGATACATATACTTTTTAGAAATGTTATCTTTTGAGCTTTCAATGAAAGAAATTTTAGACTTGAGCAACAATTTGCAAGAAGACAAAAACAACTGGTTTTTACACTTTTCCCCAGATAAGATATTAAATATTGTTAAGCAGGTTTCACATACTCGGAGGTTCCACCCGATACTTTAACATAACCCTTCCCATTTTAATGTCCGAATTTTGTTCATTTCCACCCGACTACACACACTTAAATTTATCAACAATTTAAAACATTGCTGTGTTTTTAAATCTTGAAAATCTCTGTTTTTTTTATTAGATACAAATGAAGAGAATAAACATGAAAAATATTAAACATAAGTGAGAAAGGAAACAAGGAAGAAAAAGGAAACGGACTGTTGACATTTTAGAAAGAGTAACAAGTTCCAGAGAAAGGTGCAGCCATTCCTTGATGTTATCAGGTAAAAGATTTGAAGATGAAAAGAAACAGATGCCAGAACCAGGCAGCTGTCATAAAGGGCATGACAGTTTTAAGCAGGAAACACTACCAGCCATCTCTGGTCTCAACCCTACCTCTACTGTAATTCGGGGTGGTTCGTGTCTTGGAGATGAGTAACATACTTGCTGTTGTGAAGAATGGAGGCCATGATGTCGCAGGTTACTGCTCCCAATCATCAAGTTATTGGAGTTGTGATGATGTCGTCGTCGCGAGGACGGGGAAGGAGAAGGTCCTGGGCTGTTGTGACGACTCCCTCCTGCACCACCCACACCTGCTGTGGGCTGGATGAGTGTACCACTACTAACATTTGGACCTGTTGAAGAAAACAAAGCTGAAATACACCTTTTATTAGCACATATATGACATGACCAACAAGAAGCACCAGTAGACCATTCACATTTTTAATTTGTGAGAGATAATAGGGGTATAAGAGTGAAATTTATATTAGGAGATGCATCCCTTTGTAAATTTATCTAAATGACATACATGCATCTGTACACAAACCATACATTACAAACAGTTTCATCATCTGCTGCATGAAAATAACCTTTTACACATGGACTATTCAAAAGAGATACTCAATATATTCATGGACAACTCTTTTAGTTTATTAGAAATACTTCAATTAAAATGTTTTTGTACGCGAAAGACCTGTAAAGTTAACTGAAAGAAAGCCAAATTTTGTGAAGATGTGCACACTATATTGAAAGTTAGAAGTATTAAATATATAAAGACTATAAATTAGTACAAAGAGGTCATGTCGTCAGTCAAACTGACCAAGGTTATATTGACCAAGGTAATTTAGTTATTTTTTGAATTTATTGCTGTATAAATTGACATATTATAGTCTTAACCTACGAAAATAAGTTTGTTTTGTTGAATTTTCCATAAATATGCTCATGAGCTATCCATACAAGCCAACACTGATTGAGAAGTGATAGGCTAGTGATGACTGAAGTGTCATGTTAAGTGACAAAAGTGAAACCCATAACCAACAGACCTCGAGTTGAATGTCCTAACCACCATATCATGCCAGACTCAAAAACATGTAATTACTTAAATACCTTAAGAATTACTAACTAGCAAAAATTACCCTCATGTTCTCATTTGATGCTAATGATGTCTGTCGCACCTTCAGACCCTGATTAACTATTTCAAAAAAATATCTAAATTTTTATCTAAATCCAACCTTTGTTTTTTAAATGATATGAAGACAAAAAAAAACTAATGAATACCATGAGAAACTCACCAATACCATGTGTATGATGCTGTTGAGGTGACAAGGATGAGACATGAGAGTAAGTAACAACATTAGATTGAGAAGGACTGTGTTGGCTGTAGACCAAACCTGAATGATCTTCTATATCCAGTGGCGTGGCCAAAGGTGAAGGAAAGTGGAGATTGGTTAAATCTGGCAAGGAGCCAGTGTTGTTGGAAATTGGTACATGAATTAAACTGCTTTCCTCTTGCGAAGGATAAATGCTAGGTAAAAAATATTTAACTTAATGCAAACAAAACCACAGTAAATACAGAGAGAGATTTACTCATGAAAGTAAACCTAAAAATAACTTTAAAAAAATGATACACGTCCTAAAAATAATTTATCACCCCTGAAAAATAAAAGTATCTTATTCATTGTAATAATAAGACTGTCACTGCTATCAGTTTACTAAAAAAAACACCCCTATCTTCAAACAACATGAAGTTATAAATAGCACTAGTAAAACATGAAATTGTTTTGTAATATGCACTATAATAATTTCTTTTAAACACCACGCTTACTCAGAAGTTTCAACATGAAAAGATCTTCAAGAAATAATGAAAAAATAAATTTAACAAATCACTAGAAATACAAAAATTTAAATAACTCATAATAATTTCAGTCTTTAAACTTAAAATGTAACTTTATTTTACAAAAAGAGTTTTTCATCTATACTGGTAATTTATATTGGTATTGTAGAAGCCTATATGCTCCAACTTTATATTCACTGCATATGATTAAACCCAATAGCTTGTCAGTCAGATTCACAGTCTTACTTAATATCAGGAACTTCACATGATTTCGGACGTGCATGAGGAGACGGTGGAGATAAACCTACTTGATGTGGTTCTTGTGGTTGCTTTGTAGAAACAAATAACAAGATTATTTTAAAAAACCTTAAGTGAACAACAAAATGAATGTACAACAAATTTAAATACAAACCTTATTACACCAAAATTTATATGTAAAAACGGCTCGTTTGGGTTGAGAACATTTTTTACGTAGAGGAGCAAACAACGTTTCGACCTTCTTTGGTCTTTGTTCCTCTACGTAACAAATTTTCTGAACCCAATTGAGCAGTTTTTACATATATATTATTACAATAAAATCTGTTTTAATTATATTACAATTAACTGTCCATAAAAAATTCAATTCGGTTTCTTTTCAAGTTTGCTCATTTGAGTTAAATGTCAAAAATATGGCTTTGTTCTTAAAAAAACAAATTCTTTGTACAGTATCCTTTTTTCATAAATGATTTTACCCCAAAACTAAAAACACTAATATTCAGCTCACAAACTACACAAACACTGCTTGAGTTCAACATTTTCAAATTTAATTTCTTGTACCCAATAAAACACTTCAATCAAACTGTTGTTGTCTGTAGTTACGAACAAAGCAATGCAATTTGTTTTTCAGTAAACATAAACTAAGCCTAATTTGTTTTTTAACAATAATCATTATTAACATGCTAAAAACTTCTCAATAATTTGACATGTACTATCACTGAAGACTCTACCCAACTGATATTCATAATAATGTTGATATAATCTCTGCCCCTCTTACAAATTCTAAGAACTTCATTGATCAATATAATCTCAAAGACATTTCACTAAAAGACAGAACTCAAGCAAAGGCTTTTTAAGTGTCCCAAACATGCTCCTGAAGCAGAGACGTCTTCAGTCAATATGGACCACTTTGTCAGGCCACATCTATTTTCTCTATGACCCGATGATCAGAATAGAAAATCGGTGAATGAGTTCGTAAGTTGTTAGAGTAAGTCACTAAGTTGAGAACTGTTGTCCTTATAATTTGTTATCAGAATAAATGTTTTATCAAGTATCGTTTGTAAATTATACATTTCTGTTAACACGTTTTATTTTTGTTGACACCAGAACTTTATTCACCAACATTAACCACTAATCTATGGAAATAAATGTGCGTAGATTCACTTTTTATAGCTTTGTTTGCTCTCGTACGTAACATATTTTTCATGTTATATTTTTTGTTGAAACACATTGAGATAAAAATAAATTGAACAATATTTCCCTAATGCACAATCTCAGACTTCACTTTCAAACACATTAAAGTCCCCAAGCATCCAAGAAACAGGTCTTTAAATCCACCCACTTTTTTCTCATCATGGGTGCAGCTAATTTTACAATGCACTTCTACCATCGAGAGTCACCCTCCGCCCCCATATTGAAATCTTCTTGTCTATAACAACTTTACTGATAAATTAAATAATTAATGAGGTAAACCACACAACCCGTCAAGCCTACCACTAACTTCCACAAATCAATAACACACAACCTGTCAAGACTACCACCAACCAGTAACACACGACCTGTCAAGACTACCACCAACCAGTAACACACGACCTGTCAAGACTACCACCAACCAGTAACACACGACCTGTCAAGACTACCACCAACCAGTAACACTGTCAAGACTACCACCAACCAGTAACACACGACCTGTCAAGACTACCACCAACCAGTAACACACGCGACCTGTCAAGACTACCACCAACCAGTAACACCGACCTGTCACTACTGTCAAGACTACCACCAACCAGTAACACACGACCTGTCAAGACTACCACCAACCAGTAACACACGACCTGTCAAGACTACCACCAACCAGTAACACACGACCTGTCAAGACTACCACCAACCAGTAACACACGACCTGTCAAGACTACCACCAACCAGTAACACCACGTGTCAAGACTACCACCAACCAGTAACACCACCTGTCAAGACTACCACCAACCAGTAACACACGACCTGTCAAGACTACCACCAACCAGTAACACACGACCTGTCAAGACTACCACCAACCAGTAACACACGACCTGTCAAGACTACCACCAACCAGTAACACACGACCTGTCAAGACTGCCACCAACCAGTAACACACGACCTGTCAAGACTGCCACCAACCAGTAACACCACGACCTGTCAAGACTGCCACCAACCAGTAACACCGCGACCTGTCAAGACTGCCACCAACCAGTAACACACGACCTGTCAAGACTGCCACCAACCAGTAACACACGACCTGTCAAGACTGCCACCAACCAGTAACACCACGACCTGTCAAGACTGCCACCAACCAGTAACACCGCGACCTGTCAAGACTGCCACCAACCAGTAACACCGACCTGTCAAGACTGCCACCAACCAGTAACACACGACCTGTCAAGACTGCCACCAACCAGTAACACTGTCAAGACTGCCACCAACCAGTAACACGACCTGTCAAGACTGCCACCAACCAGTAACACACGACCTGTCAAGACTGCCACCAACCAGTAACACACGACCTGTCAAGACTGCCACCAACCAGTAACACACGACCTGTCAAGACTACCACCAACCAGTAACACACGACCTGTCAAGACTACCACCAACCAGTAACACACGACCTGTCAAGACTACCACCAACCAGTAACACACGACCTGTCAAGACTGCCACCAACCAGTTACACACAACCTGTCAAAACGACCACTAACTACCACCAACCAGTAACACATGACCTGTCAAGAAGACCACTAACTACCACCAACCAGTAACACACAACCTGTCAAGACTACCACCAACTACCACCAACCAATAACACACAACCTGTCAAGATTACCACTAACTACCATCAACCAATAACACATAACCTGTCAAAACTTCCAACCAATAATCATTACTTTCTTTTCATTTATATATGTCAGTTCTAGTTTCCACCACACAAGTTTTAGAAACCTTAGTAGAAAGTGCTAAAAACATTAATTAGAAGAACAGATAAAGTGATAGGACATAGAATTAAAATTTCAAACGTCATGGGATACATTCAAGAATAGGAGAACTGATGCTGTATGGAACCTCGAGAACTATCTAGAGAAACTGAGAACTTAATACTTGTGTCAAAATCATTTATTCTGAAACCACACACAAGATATTAAATGTTAGCTATGTCTGCACACGTTTTAAGCTGTACATTAAAACTGCTGTCTTTACGTAATTTATGTAATAATGACCATATATGACAGTCATGCAGTACACGGCATTACAGGGTATCTCACAAGAAGCCTTGATAAAGGTAACATTTCGGGTCTATAAAACCAAAAGTAGTGCAAATATTATTTATCCACAAGAAACTTAGCAGTATAAAGTATACCTAACACATTGCAGAATATTTCAAAATTTTAGTTTGATACAACAAACATTTCCAAATTAAAAACATTAAGCTTTTAATGCCTTATACACAAGTTACACATTTGAGTTGCAGAAAAACCATATTCATGGTTCGAATTTAATACCAGTAAATCTGTGAACTGCTAGTTAGCATTGCATTTTTTACAAAAAAACTTCGTATGCATTAAAAAAATATGATATAACACATTTCAGTTGGAATATCTGTATCAAATACAAATAAACACTTGAAAGATCAACCCATAAATATGGTTGTTTATAGGCTGGAAACAACCTGATAGCAGAGCCACCAAACTCATGAATTACTCATAACTGGTTGATATTGTATAATAATATTTAATCATTTTTATTTCACCTCTAGTCAAGCTGTTTTAGCTACAATCAGATCCATATGCTTGAAATTAAGATTTATTAGAATAAAAGCTCCATAAACACCTAACCATTTTAATCAAATTAATAAACAAGTTCATGAATATTGTTCATTTCTTCTGTATAAAACTACACAAAAGCCATCTGCACTAGCTGTCCCTAATTTTAAACTTACACAATTCTCACCGCATACTGTGATTTCATCATAACTCTTACAACACACTCGTATCATCAAAGTTTAGAGAGATATTTTACATCCCAACCTTAGATAATTAACAGTCTGGCACAATACCCACTAAAACATATCCAGGATCACAAATGTTCTCTCTAAAGGAAGAAATAGTGTAAAAACAAAGTGAAGAATTGTACCGGCTGATCATCTTGAAATAAACTGGGCAAATAAAATTGTGCCACAAAAGTAGTTTTTGCTTCAAGTTTAAGCTGGGAAAAAAAAGAAAACTTAATTTAACAAGGAGCAGTTTGTTTTGGAGCTTGAAATGACATCTCTAATTCTGTTATATTCTACTTGAGTAACCTCTGCCATATCACCAAATAACAAAACATAAACTTACCTTCCTGGGGTCCCAGTGTTCCTTCACATGATTATTGTATGTGTCATGCATTATACCACCATCCATGTCATGGACTAAAAAAAATTTAATCAAAAACAAACAAGCTTAGATATTCTATTTAAGAAATATATGAAAAATAATACAAAATATGTTCAACTGTAACTGGAACAACTGATAACTCTAGAAATATAAAGAAACTAACCAATAGGTTTCATAGTTTACCACAAATATCTGATAATTTTAATCTAAAACAGTTAAGAGTTCCTAACTGTTGTTACAAAAGAAACATAAATACTGCATAACTTTTCATAACACCACTCAGTTCAATTTTTGTTTTTTGAACCAATTTCTGACAAAAATAAAACTTGAACTATTAATTTATTTCAACCATTATGTCAGGGTAGGAATGAAATAAATGAACTGTGAATTTTTTTTTAATAAAATGGTTTTACTTCCATTAGAGAGATAATACAGTCAAACCTCTGCCACAAGAGGCAGTACAGTGGCAAAGTATGTTTGAAAAGTACTTTGTGGGATTTCATTAAAAATACCTCAGTAATCCACAAATTATTACAACAAGTTTTGACAAGATAATAGGAATGTTGATCTTTCAAAACTAGTTGAATTTATGAATAATTTATTCATTTGTTGATGTGTTATTACAGTATTTTTAAGAGGAGTGTTTATATGCTATGTGCAATCTTGTGTCTCATGTGTTCATAAAGAAATGTTACTATATTTGTTAATTTCAGAATGATTATATTTTT
This sequence comes from Tachypleus tridentatus, assembly GCF_004210375.1. Classification (NCBI taxonomy): domain Eukaryota; kingdom Metazoa; phylum Arthropoda; class Merostomata; order Xiphosura; family Limulidae; genus Tachypleus; species Tachypleus tridentatus. The sequence goes on from NC_134827.1 coordinate 54,587,180, forward strand.
CACCTCATAAATGACAAAATATTTCAAATTAGGCCTTTTTTTCAGAACTAATAAAATTTTACTGCCAATATAACACATTAAGCCACTATCAACATTGATTCTAAATAGTGTATTTGTCTTTCACATATCAACACTTACAACTAAGCACATCATTAAACAGGTGAAACATTCTGAAAAATGTGTGTGAAAATGGCCTAACTGTCAAGTAGATAACAAACTTAATGTTGCTAAGGTTTAAACTTGACAGTTTTTTTTCCCACAATACCCTAAGCACAAAATATGCACAACACTATCTAGAATGTTGATAAGTAAAAACAAAGTAAGCAGTAGTTATAAAGATAAATGGAATACTTTACAAAGTGTTTACCACGTCTCACTGGTGAAGTGTTAACTCCATACACGCTTTCTTGTAGATTCATTGCACTTTGGTGTAATGCAGAATCAGAGTTGGTTCTGAAAAATATATCAAATATTACACTTCTTCAAAATTCTTTACTAACAAATTAAATTATGAATAAAACCTCTGTAATACAGAGCTTGGGGTATGTTTTTAAAATTATATTCCTTTTGAGCTCAACAGTAAGTACAATCCAATTTCATTAAAATAGGTTAAAAAATTTAATGTTTTGGAGATAGAGCTACATAAAATCTAGCTGTAAACTTCACTCCATTTCTAACTTATCTTTTTAAGTAGTTTCTCAGCTAGGTTCAAATATATGAATAAACAGTAATTAATTTCTGTTAAAAGTGTAGTTATTATTATTCATAACTTATACTAAAACCACCCGAGAGACACATTTATAACTTTATTAACAGTGTACTACAGTCCAGCTGTTCTACAAGTCACGTAAATAGTAACCAATAAATGACACTGAAGTAGTACAATCACTTTAGATGTGAATTTAAAAGTTGTCCCAACTAAAAGCAAAAGACGTAATGTATTAAATTAATGAAAAAGAGACACACCCAACTCAATAACAACAGGTACATACACCAGCAAGTTTACTCTCAAGCAAAAAGCTTTAATTACTCGGAAAAATAATTAACCATGTACAGGTTTGAAAGTAATAATTTATCAACAATAAATCTAGAATTATTCTTTTAAAAATGCTGAACAATTTTATAAATTATTTAATATTACAAATTTAAGATAAGGAAGTACCTGAAACAAGGTTTCTCAAAGTTAATAAAAAAATTCTACAACAGAATTCTATTCATGAAGAGCTGATATTGTTATTTTGTGTATAGCAATGTAGGACTGAGGTGAGGATATTCTGGTTCAGCATTCTGATGTACTACACATGTATAATACAACTTTCAGAAAACAGTACCACTCATAATTTCATTAACTACATATCAGGTTTGAAATTAACTACTTACTTAAGGTATTATTCTTAAGAATAGATACCAAACCATATAAATTATCACGTAACAGAAATACCATCCCAGGTGTGTGATCCGAGCTTAACAATAAAAGTCCTCCAAAATGAGTTCAAAATGAAACAATGCATACAGAACTAAAAAACAACACACGCTAAAACCCAAGCTGATTCTCAGTATGCAGGTAATTTATGTAATTTTATCTCTTGTGAGATCTTGGCTTTATTTCTTTGTTTTACAAATATCCTCCCCTCATTATAGTGCACTTGAAAAAAACAACAGAAAATTACTATTATTTTATCTACTTTAACTTATTTCTGTAACACTATACCTTCTCCAATTAGTGTCTGGGGGTGGAGAGAGATATGCAGTTGATCCATAAGGGGAAACATCAATCTAGATGACAGGTTATGAAAATGAAACTAATAAAATGGTTTACATACATTTTTTGTAATAGCTAAACTCTAAGATAAAAGTGGAATATCCAATGTACATGTATTTAAATACAACATGTATGTTTTTATTGTTACAAAGCCACAATCAAATACAGGTTGTTTTTTTTCAAACTTATAAAAACAGCTTGAACATAACCTTTCAAAATCAATAGCCGTGTACTTATTTTTAATACCACTGTGCATGTTAAAGACAAATTTTCCTTATCAGGATGAGATAAAATTTGCTACACAGTTCATATTATATGGTTGATATACTGAAGAAAATGTTATGAATACAAATGAAACCAATCAATATTTATTCAAGTAAGATGTTACGTAAGCAAGCTGCATTCTAAATATAATGTGTGTGTGTGTGTGTGTGTGTGTGTGTGTGTGTGTGTGTGTGTGTGTGTGTGTGTGTGTGTCTATATGCATTTAACAGGCTTACATTTTCAACAGGAAGATATAATTATAGTTTCTTACAATTACACAGATGTCAGGTGTGGAATTTTGCACCACATGTGATACTTTAATTATATTTACTGGAAAGTACCTTATTTCATGAAAAGAAAACAACACATCACTACTTTGTGTTTGAAAAATGTACAAGGGCTGCACACAGCCTAAGTCAAACAGAGCTGTACTTTCTAAGAGGTTTGAATATTACAGGAGAGAGGTATACAGAAAATAAAAAAAATTTGATACATTCGTGGTCACTAACACAAAGTATTTTAACAAAGTTACACTTAAAAGTTTGTGAAACAGATTTTTAAAGTTTCAGTTATTACATCCATTAATTTAAACTGATAAAGTAAGATCACATTTTCATTGAATAATTTCAATATCCTGTTTCCGATTAAGTTTCACTATCTATGATAACACAGACAAAAGTTCACTCATGTCACATTACTAGGCCAACTGAGAGACCAAGCAAAGCATATGGCTCATGTATGACAAGAGGAATAGTGGAGATGACAGTTTTATCACAAGATGAAAATCATTTGCAGGTCGTAACATGAGCTGGGTAATTAATTACCTGTGAGCATCAATTACACTGATTAATGACAAGTAAAATAAATCATTAATAAATTATGATTAAAATTATTGTCATGAAAATAATCAGATCATGTTTCTGGTTATTATTGAGTGATTATTAGAGTTTCCAAGTATTACTGTTTTCAACTGTTCAAGCTACCCATGAATTATTATGACTCAAGAAATAAAATCAAAGTTGTAGTTTTTTTTTATTATTATTTGTAGTATTTTAACTGTCCACATAATACAAGTATTACCATTGCATTCATATGTTGGTAAACACAAATGGCTTCGCCTGTCACAGATATAGCCACTTGATTCAACACATTGGAAGTTTTATTTTATATGAGCCATCTCATTAGACTGATCGATTAGTTGAACGTAACCAATTAACAAGCCTAACAATTAACTGATTACCAAATCCCATTAACTGCCCAGCTGTTGATGTGACAAGAAGTTTATTTCTAATAAATGTAACAACATTGTACCATTCTCAATCTTCCCAAAATATTTCCTGTAACATGAAAAATATAGCAAAAATCATTTTATTCACTGACAAAGGCTATTAACACCATTCTTAAAGTATGAAAGCTCATGAAAACTAGTGTCCATCAAACAGAAGCACTAGTACGTGTATGTATGTGTGTTTACTGTAGGTCATGGCAAAAGAAGTGATTATAACCTAATCACAGATGAATTTCAATTTAACCTTAAAGACACGTCAGTAAACTATTGAAGGGACACAACATTAATGTATATTAAACACACACTAATGCATGATAACTTCCTGAAATACTTATGCAGCAAAAAAGGATACATGCTTCTGAAAAGGAAACTGTCTTGACCGATGAGGAGACGTCTGCCGACCTCGCTCTCTTTGTATTCTGTCAGATACAGCATGATCTTTTCCTTGCTTCATGTCCTCAAGACTGGTAAGAGCACTCTGGGAAAAACAAGCAGAAATACCTTATAATAATATCACAGTTAAAACTACTCTAGAAAATCACGTTTAACACACAACTTCAAAATGTAGAAATTCTTTTTCAGTAAAATGTTTGGTCATAGCTCAAGCTGAATTTACTTGGTAGTTAAAAATGAGATATTCTATTTTTCAGACACAATCGACATATACACGTTTAACGATAATAACATGTGCCCTTGAAATTAAATGTTGCTTCCCACCTGAAGGTCAATGCTGTTGTTTCCAATCTGGTTAACATTTGGAAGAGATCCACCTCTGTACGAGCCGAGAGTAGGACTGAGGTGAAGATACTGTGGTTGAGCATTCTGAAAACAGTGAAACTCATTTTAAAAATAGTGCAATTCATTTCTTTGGAAATTAATAAAGATTAATGTTACCTCAGTTTTGTTATAAACAAAGTATAACTTATTTACTGGGTTTACGTCATACTTAAGTTACTTTCTGAATGTCTACTCTTAATCACTGACGTTTCAATTACAGAAACGCTTATGACATTCATAATTTAAAAACAAAAATGCTTAAGAGAGACAACATAAAACACTCTGGATGAAATAAGTAATGGCATAAGAGACAGAAAAAAATCGAAGAATAAACACGTCAGCTATATATAAAACTCAAACAAACCTGTTGAACATGGGTATGGCAGTTATTAGGGGTTGAAAAAATTTATAACTTGTTTCAACTGTATTCATTCAGAAAACTTTGAAAAAAGAGTCAAAATGTTAGGTTAACAACTTGTCCAGATGTACCTCTACTCAAATGCCATTGTATTATTGAAGATACAGACAGTCAAAGTAGAGAATTTTCATAATTTGTTGGTCATGTGACAATACACCTGAAGTTTTTAGTTTTTAAAGGTTTATTTTGAAATAAAAAAGAGTTAAAATTTGAAAAAAACAACAACTTTGAATCATAACATACATCATAATATTAATTTCTTTCATATGCACTGTTCATAAAGGTGCTCAATTAAATATTGAATGTTAACATAGTGAATCGTACAGAAAACTGTTTGAAGGGGCTCCCATTGCAAAAAGGTTAATAAGAGCTTCCAGGTGATAGTAAAAAAAAAATGTATAAAATCAATCACAACATATCCATTATATCCAGTACTTGTGAGGCTCTTTAAGCCAGTTTAGTTACAATATATATCACAGTGAAACTCTATTTATTTTAGGAAATTACAAGAACAACAAAGTGTTACAATGTTAATTGGATTTTTAATAATTTCATTTTACTGCACATCCAAGTTATGGATTTTATTATTACTATATAAATAAATAAAACTTATTTTTAATTTTTCATCTTAAATTTTTCTTGTTCTGAATTTATGATGCAAATAACATTAACAAAAAATGTTAACAATAGAATTGGAAACATTTCCAAATACATATCAATCTTAGAAGAAATGCACTTTTACTAGTAATTTGGAGTATTATACTGATTTTTTTTTCTTGTAACAGTTAAGAAAAAGTTCTAGTTCAGAAAAAAGAAACTAATATTTTTCTTTCCATGTACAATAATTTAGTTTTCAAAATAACATAATTATTTTAAGTTTTAATTTATACCAGGATAATATGATTATAAACAACGTGACTCTAACTAACAACTTACATACTAAACTACATACAATTTTCTACACTAAACACACTCTGTTGTTTATCCACTCTGATTCCTAGGCTTGTATAAAACTCATGATGAGGTGTGCGTAAATATTACATTTTGTTACATAAAAAAATAAAACTGTATTACACAACGGTTAAAAGTTACAAAAGCAGAACAGTGGCTGTAAACATATTATTTACTATAGTACTATCAGTATTACACCTGTATTGATCAACAAATCTTAACTTTACAAAATGTCAACCCAATTTGCATCACAATAACACGAACTCGGTAAGCCAGAACTACTATCTCACAGAGTCCGTGTTACTGTTACTCTGTAGCACCTATAGACTATAAAACCAATATCAAAGCATAATAAAACAATAATTACGCTTTTCCTTTTCCTTTTTTTATTATATCTCGTCCAGTTCACAGTAAAAGTTGCCTTAGAGGATTCCTAACTAACCCGTCATTTACACTGTTAGGCTTAACGGCACCACCAACACTGTGATTAATATAATTAATTTAGGCGTTAAGTCTATTACGTTAAGCCTAAGTTCTTAGCCCTAACTAAGGCGTTAAGAACGTTTCGTTAAGTTCGTCTATGGAGTACACCAGCTAAATAAAAACTCACCCTCGTAGCTCCCATCACTTCACGCATCACTTGCTCAAAAGCAGCAGTCTCCTCTGCTTGTTTTTGATTGTGAAGTGCTATTTTTTCACTAAACTTTCTTGGATTAGCCATAATGAATTATATTTACCACAAAGTTTAATTATCTTCTCAGCATTCTTACAACCATCAAATCACTCCAATAAAAAACATTGCTCATTGCCTTTTTGATTTCCAAGGACTACCGCGTGATGGCGCTTTTCTACCTGTCAAATATGTGTATATGCGCGTGTGTGTGATTGTGTCATATGTTTTCATCTTTGGATTCTTCGGTTAAAAACTAACAATGTGATTACTGTGAGCTTAAGTATTTCGTTATATTGTGAATATTTGTACATAACAATAATAATCACCAATATTATGAAAGCTTACTAATGTATCAGACCATCTATAATAATAATTAGGTGTTTAAGCTGAGGTTATTACAAGATTTGCGTTATTTTATTTCAACATTGTACTCACATCGTATGCAATAATTAACGTATCATATTGAAACGAAACACCAGTAGTGAGATACTAAACATAAAATATTTATTTTCTTATTATTTTGTTTATGTTCCCTCTTTTCTTGTGAACAGTTGTTCCGTGTGTGTGTGGATATTCTGTTTGTTTTACAACTAACACATATTTTAGTTTTGGCTTTTGGCACTTAAGCATTTACCGTACGACTGTCACTTCATAAGCACCCTGCATAACAACTTGTAAATAAAACTTATCCAAACAATAAAACTAATAAATTTACTTGCCAGAATTTTATAAGGTAATTTTTAAACTAATTTTATCATTTAGTTAGTTAGTTAGTTATCACCATTAGATTCCATCTAGGAACATAGGGCCGCAATCGCTTGCGGATTCTTCAACAAGTATTTAAGTGAGTAGGTTGTTAGCCCGCTGCACCGAGCCGTCCCTAATTTAGCAGTGTAAGACTAGAGGGAAGGCAGCTAGTCATCACCACCCACCGCCAACTCTTGGGGTACTCTTTTACCAACGAATAGTGGGATTGACCGTCACATTATAACGACCCCACGGCTGGGAGGGCGAGCATGTTGAGCGCGACGCGGGCGCGAACCCGCGACCCTTGGATTACGAGTCGCACGCCTTACGCGCTTGGTCATGCCAGGCCAATTTTATCATTTAATTAATAAATAAAACAAATAAAGTATATGAAATTTTGTTATTAAAAAACGTATAAAACATATTAGGATCTATCAATTTAAATTAGCATAACAGAAAATATTAGCTTCATTCAAAAAAATAAAACTTTCCTCAGTATTTTATGTACAGTGGTTTGTCTCTTTTGCTGAATGTAGCGCAAAACTACTTAAAGGCTTTATTTGCTAGGCTTCTTTATTTCAAAGATGATATATTAGACTCTGAAAGTGTGTGTGTGTTGTTGTTTTATAGCAAAGCCACATCGGGGATATCTACTGTGTCCGACGACGAGAATCGAACCTCTGATTTTAGCGTTGTAAATCCGTAGATTTACCGCTGTTACATCGAGGAACGACACTATAAGGAAATTAACATCATCTATCACTAACACTGTCATAAAATACCGACAATAGCACAACATGGTGAACAATTATTAACATATTCATTACCAGGACCTGTGTAGGAAAATTTTGTCTTTGGGCAAAATAAATGGGATAAGAAATAATCTCTGTGAAATTATATATGTAAAAAACAGCTGTTATGGGTAGAGAAAGCACAATGTAGAGGAGTTTTAGTAAAACCCGACAAACCCAATTACTTTAAACGTCCTCTTTAAATGTTGAAGCGACGTTTTTGTATATTTAGCTACAAATAGGTATCAGGAGATTTCATGTAAAACAACTGGCGAGTTTTATTAGAATTGAAAATTAAGTATGATAAGTAGTGCGAAATTGTAGAATGAATAAAACTTGTAGTTTTATACACATGGGATGAAGGAATAAAGAAATAGTTATGTTTTCATTTGTCAGGGAGAGGCAATTGTTCACCTCCTCATGGCCACTATTAACCCAATTGCAATACTATATGAGTACGGTTTTCTTTTAAATGAAGTAATATACAGATATATTAGTGATGTCGAGAAACCCCCTTGTTGAGAAATTTATATGCAAAAACGGCTCGTTTTTGCATATAAATTCTCAACAAGGGGTTTCTCGACATCACTAATATACGAGTGGGCTTGTTCTGGTGAATATAAATATACAACTAGATGTTATAAATTACAAACATTTTGGAAATAATAAGAACAACGAGAGACAGGGATCAATGAAAGGCAATTCTCACCAACGCCCGAGATAAGCAGGATACCCAGAGAGAAAATTACAAGAGAAAACTACGGTTAAAAACAATTTTTGTAGGGCGCTATCTATAATGTTATGGTGAGTTAGAGAGTATGAAATTGGCGGTTTCTTTCGTTATAATAGAATGTGTGGGAAGAAAAGTATTAAATTTTAAGTATAATTAGTGTAGTATTAATGGCATGTTTTTGTATATTATTTTGAAGGTAAGCTAGTTTTCAATCGATTTCATTTTGTCAACGTAAAATATGTGAGTTTAATATTGATTGATGCTAATAGCTGTATCTTACAAAACAAATTAGAACATTAAGGTTCTGATGTTGGACATGTAAAAACTACGAGTAAAAAAATTTGAAAAATAATTTCCAAGGTAAAAGTTACTTTGTTAAACGTGTCAACTTCAACTTTCGTTTGAGTTAGCTTGATGGAATCTAACTCTCAGTTGGTTATGATTATTCCTTAATTAAGTAATATGTGATAAAATTTAATTTAATCTTATTGTTTTAAGTTGAATATCGTAATTGAAAACTGAACTTTTAAAATTAAACGTAAAGTTCGAGGTGGTACTGAAGTTAAATTTATAGTATAGAGTCAGTACAACTAAGTTTAATTTCCAGTCGTCATATTTATATGATTATAAAACTTGAAAAGTTGAAATTTGATATGCTGATGATTCAATAATACAACCAGTAGCAGTAAATAAAGTATGAATTTAACAGCTGTTAATATACTGGTCTAGACCATTGTATTGTCAATTGTACTCGTTTGTATTCATTTATAGATTAATGTTAAACAGTTTAAAACAGGATACCTACTGATATTTAAGAAAACACAGCAATAAAGAAAAGTTAAAAATATTTAAATATTAACCATAATATTATTCTCATAAATTATACAAACATAATTTTATAGTTTCATTTCTACATAATAAGGTGTTCATTTGCTGGTTTTTACTATGAATTGTAATACTAGTCCTATATCTATAAATCACAGTATGATCCTTATAAGACATTTATCCTGCCACCTTTTGAACTCCATCATTCAATGCTGTAGCTCCTATTAGAGTTGAAAGCAAACTGTTCCTATATTTTAAACCTGTATACTCTATTCTAACTACCTTCAATTCTGTATTAAAAAAATGAATTTTTAGGTTGCAGACTTCTGAGAATCATACAAAATTCACTCATGTTTCCCTGAGCTTTTCTTATCAATAAACATTTCAAGAAATTGTATCTTATTCCCGTACAATAGTTTTTTCCAACCTGCATTCATCTTTTCCTTGGACTTTTTTTTACAGTTTAACACTAATTTTTATTCACGATAATTAACATCTCCAGTGACATTTTGTAAAATAATCTGATGACCCCCTGAGGCTTATATTCAATATTTCTGTGTTCCTAATCTGACATCATGTTGTTGATAGCAGTTCTTTCCATAAAGTGGTCATCCTTTTTGGAAAATAAAATTGTCTTTACTGAAGCTTAGTGTGGCTTTTCCAAGTCTTAAACCTATGTTTTAATGTTTTGAAAAAAAAAAAAGGACAACTTTTAGGGATCAAATAATTCTTTATTGTCCACAGATTCAGAGTTGGATATTTTGTAACTTTGGCCTCTGTTTCTATAATGTGTAGGTTACTTACACGTAAAAGCTATAAAATTTAATTTGCATGTATGAATCCAGTCTAAAATAGTTTTAAATACTTAAGTGTTTTAATTAATTCCACATCTAAAGTTAGATGAAATTTTTTTTAATCATCTTAAATTTATGAAACAAATATATTAGATGCATAATCAAAACATCAGTTTAAGTATTAAGAAAAATTGATATATACTGAAGAAATGTCTTCTTTGTCAACAATGATTTTATTGTTTGAAATGCCACTTGTTTGTTGTGGAGAACAGTTAGAAGAATAAACAGGGAATGAAAAAAAAATTGTATTCTGGATAGGGAAGAGCTTATAAAAGATGTAGATATCTGTGAAAATGATTTAAGTATGTTAAAGTCAAAGCTCGGCATGGCCAGGTGGGTTAAGGCATTTGACTCGTAATCTGAGGACCATGGGTTTGAATCCCCATCTCGCCAAACGTGCTCTTCCTTTCAGCCATGAGGGCACAATAATGTGATGGTCAATTCTACTGTTTGTTGGTAAAAGAGTAGCCCAAGAGTTGGCGGTGGGTGGTGATGACTAGCTACCTTACCTCTAGACTTACACTGCTAAATTAGGGACGGCTAGTGCAGATAGTCCTTGAGTAGTTTTGCATGAAATTGAAACCAAAATGTATTAAACCTGACATTAAAAGGAATACACATATCTTTTAAGGCTTAACTAAAACAATATCAAACCAGTTTTTGTTACTTTCACATGATTTGAAATGAATACTTTCAAAAACTGAGCTGTAAACAGGTTTAATGAAGACCTGAAGTACAGATGTTGTCCGAAGAATCTGTCAGTTTTCCATTTGTAGAATGAAACAACTTCCACATATTTTATGTTTTTGTTCTCCTGAATTTTTAAATTGTGATTGTATGAATCCATGTTTTGAATTTGGTCTTTCTATTAACAAATATATTATTATTCATTGTACATTTTTGTGGTCACTTAAAAGTTTAAAAAGATTTCAAGTAATAAATAATGTTCTGTCTACCTGCTATGGTATATATGTATGTCAGTTGTGTTCTGAAACACTGAACTTAACATCAGATAATGTTCTGTCTACCTGCTTTGGTATATGTGTATATCAGTTGTGTTCTGCAACACTTAAGTTGGCTGAAGTGTAAGAAAACTAATGAATATGAAAACATTATTTTTATTTGAGCATTCTATCTCTGATATCTTGAAATTCTTACAAATGTATAAACTTATAACCAATGGTTGACTGATTAATTTATATATGTTCACTTTTTAAGCAGGTACTATGGATGTGACAAGTTCAAGTTCCAGCAGAAATCAAGTCTTCTTTACCAACTTACTTTTACTTGGGTTTGATCCTGTTGGAATGGAAAAGAAACATAAGATCTGTTTTAAAAGGTAGTATGACTTGGCTCTTGGCCAGGTGGACTCATGCTACATCTTTATCTCGCGCTTATTATACCAACACTTACAAGGTTTCACACCTCATGGCTGCTGTGCACTAAAATCATACTGATCAAACTATTCTGTATGTTTAAATTTTGGATTTCATGACTCCTGTTTCAAGAAATTATGCATGATCTAACACACACTGACTCTTACATGTTAGAGAAAAAAATTGTCATTGGTTGGTTTCTCTGAGCTATATGAATGTCCGTAAGCTTTCACAAACTATTATTTTGTATTACTAGTAACCAGAAAATAAGGTCATTTTATGAAATACCAATATTTTGTGTATTTTAGTGTAAAGAAGGATTTGTAATCATGGAAAGGAACAAAATTGATTAAAAAAAAAAAAAAAGAAGAAAGAGGTCATCCAGTATAACCTGTGTATTAACTAATGTCATTAAAACCATGCTGTTGTAACTGTTGTCATCCAGTCCTAGATAGTCAGAAAACCAGGAAAGTGGTGAGGGGGCACACACCTGTGAATTTGTTTGAAGGACATTTACACCCATATGAATGGTTTAGTGTAGATTTAGTTAAGAAAGGTGCTACAAACCTTATATGACTGGCTTCAGCATGAAAACTTCTATGTAACCCCTATGAATAGAAATAAGGGGTATACCAGAATATTTCTTTGGTCAGTTAGGGACTACAATCAAATGCTAAGCTTCAGTAATGTGTTGATTATTTATTGCTCTATATATTTTATCACATAAAGCCTTCATTATATGAACTATCATCAACAGTATTATGTAAAAATGGTTCATAAACTGATATAGATAAGATTTGTTTACACCATGTCTAACTTTACTAATTCATATTAGAAACTTTTTCTAATATTTTAAAACAATGCTGCTAAGTCAGCTGAGTGAGATGTTTTATACTAGAGGTTCCAATACATTTAGCTTGGGGTCACCTTCCCCCAAGATTTTAAGTGACCACTGACATATATAATGACTTAATATAAATTTTAAATAGAAACTTTCGTATGTTTTATTGTTACTGCAGTTTGTATTTTGAAGGATAAATATTGTCATGTTTTTCTTTTCAATGGACATTATTTTCCTCAAAAATATTTCATTGTTCAGTGTTGAAGTTCTAAAGAGTATAGAGCCTTCATTACCTAAAACTGTCTCATGGACCCCAGTTTGGAAACCACTGTTTTAACCCATGCTGCAATATGGTGTTTTAAGAACATTACTTTCTGTGTGAATTTTCAAAATTTGTTGTTCTTGGTTCTGTACTTTATCAAAACATTGAATATGTCGCGAATCTAACATTACAGGTTACGTTGGCACTGGCATGTCATGTATAGTTTTATATTCTATATTGACCCTAATAAAGTACGGTCGTGTCTAATATCACAGACTGTGTTGACCTCTGGTTCGGTGTTGCCATGTCTGATGTCGCAGATTGTGTTGACCTCTGGTTCGGTGTTGCCATGTCTGATGTCGCAGATTGTGTTGACCTCTGGTTCGGTGTTGCCATGTCTAATGTCGCAGTTGAATCTTCTACTATAACCATTGTTAAGTTACTGGTTATAGAATACAGAAATCACACTCGGGTTAAAGTGTTTATTATTAGCAGTCCCATAAGTATTCAAGTTTTATGTAATATGTAGTCGTGACATTACACGTATTTAAACCATTTTGAGTATACAATTTAGAAAAATACTCAATATTCATGTGTTAGATGTCAGATACATGTTTTTGTTATTTTTAACATGTACTTCCCCACAACAGAGACATGTTCCAGCTTCCAAACATACGTGCTTTCCAAGTGGTATCTCATTTCTTGTTCACTAAACTTGATCCACAGACCAGCAAAGATGTTTTCAGGTAAGGTAGTATTGTTACGTTTATTTTTTGCTGATTTTCTTGTACATATATTTAAAACAGTAGTAAACTAAATGTATACTATAATTTCTTTTTCTATTGGATCATAGGAATCTCACACCTAAAATTAACTAGCCAATTTATTTGATCATTTTTAACTGCTACAGATTTTGGTCCCTTCACTCTAAACATTGCAATGATCACTTTTAACAGTATGATAGTGAATTACTTCAATAATCATTTTATCCACTGGTGTTTGAACAGTGACTCAGGATATCATAATTAAGTTTCAGGAAGTAAAACATTTAAACTTCTAGTGCGATGTATGTTTTGTGTAGTCTGTGGGTAAGTGGAGGCAGCTTGAATTACACTATGTAACAACATTTTTAATTTTCCTTCTTCCTGAACAGAAAGTCTTATTTCTCAATAACTTAAGCCTAAAGTAAATGTAAAAGACCTATTTTTTTTTTTTTTTTTCAATAACGAAAACATGATGGGAGACTATATTTGGGGGCTGATACATGAAAGTGATTTACATTACAGTCGCAAATCTCGAAAAACTACTCACTTCTAAACATTTTTGTATAACTTTAGTATAAATACATGTAAATCTTGATTCATATGTTGTTTTATTCCGACCTTGTGTAAATGAAAATGTGCAAATTTGCCTGTTTTTACTTAGAAAATAGATTAATTTCTAAATTTCATAATCCAGGTCACTAAAGCAAAGTTTGAAGTGAATAATGGTCATTTTCTGTACTTTTACAACACAAGCAATTAAGAAATAACACATACTATCCAGGAACAAAATTTGTGTTACATAATGTAGTCTTCCTGTACAAGTGTTTGCTACAATCACACACACACAACTCGCAGACAATAAGCAACCTGTTGGACAGTCCAGGCCATCCCATTTACCATACTAAACCCTAAAATGAAATATTGTGAAACATAGTTGTGGAGATTAACTAACCCTATAAATGTTCATATAAACTGCAGTCAAATATACAACTGGTTCATCAACATGCTGTGACCACAGGTGTTCTGTCTATTGCTAAATAATTCATGTTTACGATGACGTTACATAAATTACGTCCCGTTTGTTGTTTTATAGTGGTGTTACTTGTGCATGCTTACAGGAATTTCATTACACAGATTGTTTTATTGGCTAGCTTGTTCATTATGACACAAGTCCTTGAGTAAATTGGTGTCACAAGATTGTTTTGTACTTTGAATAATGTGCTTACATAAACATTTCACACTTATCACTCGTGTTGAAGTTTGGTTTTGTTGCTAAGTTAATGTATGCTTTCTTGTTTTGTTTTATTTTAAGTAATCATATTACCCTCCAGTAAATAAATAAATGAAACTATTTCTGGTCAGTCGTGCCATCATTTACCAGAGAGATAATAGAATGCCTCATTTTCTCTTTTTCTTTTCAAGTTTTGTCAAAAGTTCTACTTGAATTTGAAGTTAATGTATGTATAATGAAATACTATAGTGGAAAGATTACATGCAAACTTTTATTTTACACCTAATTCAGTTGCATGAGGTGGTATTTTAGTTTATAGTTTAAAGGTTTACAGCAGTATTAATTCAAGAAGCTAAGCCTACATCATGTCAGAGAAATTTAAAAATTTCATTGACTGGCAATGTGTGTGGGTGAATTAGCAGCTGCATATCATCTTTGATAGCATTTTTAAGCTGTTACTCAGCAGAAGTATGGGTATGTGTATGTCTGTTTATATTTGACAAACTGATGAATCAATTGTCACCAAACCTTGTGTGTGTTTATTTACTTATATGTACCTTTAGACTCTACCCACATGTCAGTCCTCGAGAACCACAGGTAATTCAAGTAGTTCTTGTTAAACAGTATCATAAAATTGGATTTTTGTAGAGTTTTGTATAGTTTGTTTGTTTTTAACTTTATTTCGACACTAATCATCATGACTCCTTCAGAACTTGTTGGCCAACGCTTGACAAGAAAGATGAACAGGAGTTTAGAAAAGCTTGTTATAACTGGTTGACTAAAATAAATCGGCACGCTTTGACTCGTCCATCTGTTTTGATATTAAGCAAGACAAAATTTAAATACAAGTGATTCTAACATATATCTGGAAATTTAAAATGATAGGTTTGTGTAAATAAATTATAATTACAATTAATTAAAACGCATTTTATTTGTGTTTTTGATATTAAAAGTAAGATTTCTATTTCATAGAATAACCTGTATCCAAGAATATTGTGGTTGAATAAAATATTGAAAATACATCTGAATCTTGCTAGCATATTTTTTTTTCCTTTGTTCATGGTTTGAATGAAATTATTTATAATTATCTAAGAACTGCTAATGTATAAAGTAAGTCGTAACATACGAATAAGATATTTGCTCTTTCCAAATGTTAAGGAGGATTCGGAAGCTAACTTTATAAGGTTTGGTCCTTCACTCTTCTTATCTCCTGGAGGTGATCGCTTCTGTTGGCTTTATCTATCTTTCTCATGCTACGTTCTTTGGAAAGTAACAAAAGCCAACAGTACTGACAAAGACCTGAAATGCTATCCCCATATCTCGGAGAAGGACAAAGCACTGTTAGGAATATCAGTGAAATTTTTCAAAGTCTCAACCCAGGTAGCAATGCAGCAGTTTGTGAAAAACCAAGAAACTGCTATATTTTTACACAGATCTTGGAACACGTATGCACAGTAGGTGTTTACAACTGTTATTCTTTTAAGTATGCAGTAATTTGAATTTCTGTAACTGTATAGTATTAAAGGTATACCAAAAAACAATATATATTAAAAAATAGTTTATTATAAAAAAAAACAAGCCAAAAAAATTCACATATCTGTATCCTGGGGATCCTTTCAAGTGGTGCAGCTTTTTGTTTTGACTTGAATTTGCTGTTTTTCACGTCGTCCTTCCCTTTGATTTTGTTCTATATATATATATATATACTTCAGTATTAATATTTTCTTTACGTATATAAAAAATATATCAAAATTAGAATTTGGTTTAATAAGACTTTCACGGATATTTCAAATTTATCATAACATTAATGTTTTTAGACTTAGTACTTTTACAGAATGTTTTTTGGCATTTCAGGCAATTAGTTACAAAAAATCGAGAACTTAAAAGAAGAATCCAAGAACTGGAAGAAGAAATCCGAAAAGAGCAGAAAACTGTTTCAGAGACAAGGTATCTAAGGTTTACAAGTATAGCTCTGTACAAGTCCACTGTACGACGGATTCAGAGACAAGGTATCTAAGGTTTACAAGTATAGCTCTGTACAAGTCCACTGTACGAGGGATTCAGAGACAAGGTATCTAAGGTTTACAAGTATAGCTCTGTACAAGTCCACTGTACGACGGATTCAGAGACAAGGTATCTAAGGTTTACAAGTATAGCTCTGTATACGTCCACTGTACGACGGATTCAGAGACGAGGTATCTAAGGTTTACAAGTATAGCTCTGTATACGTCCACTGTACGACGGATTCAGAGACAAGATATCTAAGGTTTACAAGTATAGCTCTGTATACGTCCACTGTACGACGGAGAGTAAAGTACAAGAAAAGAATTAATAGAATGAAACAGATTATTGATGTTCAATTTGTTTAGCTATTGTTAGTTAAGTGTTTTAACCAATACACTTGCTTTATTATTATTTTCATTCAACCAAACGTTTCACTTACTGGGTGATTTATATTGTTGAAATAATATATTTAACACTGAATGTTTCAGTCACCAAGAAAATAAACTTTGTGTGGAATTCTGACGATATGAGAGACGTGTCATGACGTATTGACCTACTGGACACAATCCACGAAATATTTATAGTAGTTTCTGTGACCTTTGTTTATTTTCACAGAAGCCGTTTAAGCTGTTTTTTGCAGGCATGGTTTTAGATTAATAAATCATAGTCCATTTGTAAAACATTTTACACACCCCGGCAAAGAAACTTTTGTAGATATTACTTTATGTTATAAAGGTTCCTGTAAATTGCACAATAAATTAATGTTATTTATAACAGTGTAAAGGATATGCAACTGTTATGCCTCTTCAGTGTACGATATGTTTTAATTAATTGTTGAAAAAAGAAACTTGCTGAAATAGAAAATAAAATCCAGAGTAAAGATAAAAAGTGTTCATAGCAGTCTGTGAAGTGAACCAAAATTGTAATGAAGGCAAACGTTGCTGACTATACAGAAACATCTGTATGTGTGTTTGCAATGTGATAAGCATATGATTTTTGAATGAAATACACATGGATATTTTAGATCTAAGTAAATTAAATAAGTCTAAAAAGGTCATTGAACATTAATTATTCAATGTAATGTCTTTTTTTTTTTTTTTTAGGAAATTACATGCAGTTTTAGTAGTTTGTGAGATACATTAAAGAAAAGTAAGTAAACTGAAATCTAAGACAGTTGCCACATGATAACAATGACATTGTACTATTATGTACTATATTAATTGAATTTAAAAGTCAATGTGTATTCTGGGCTCCTTGAACAAAGAGCTTTCTAACCATGTGACATTGTAGTATTTGAATGGAAAATGTGTGAGAAGTTATATAGATTAAGGGTTAATACTGTAATTTGTACTATTATATTACCATTTAAAGTTCTGACTACAGTAGTGACAGTTTAAGTCCTCAGAATTTTTACAGCTACAAGATAATTTGATTTCAAAACAAAAGTGGGTTATTCTCAGCTCTAACAGCCAAGTAAAATGAACTGTAAACAACTGTAATTTTTACTATTATTGCTCTAAATATGGAAAACATTTCATTTAAGTGAGTTCCACGGGTGTATTCAAGGTTACCATGGCTCCTTTTTAGACGTGTTTTACCATATTGTCATTGTTATAAAGTGGTTTGATCTCCTGAATATGTCACGACTGAGGTTGTTATATTGGACAAGAATGATGCCTTGCTGTGTTATTTGTTTCCTATTTGTCAGATAGAGGTTATTCAGTAACGTTCATTTACTTATTTCTTAGTGACATTGAATTTGATGATTCTGTGGGACCTGAAAACTATCTCTTGAAGCTTACTGAAAATTGCAAGAAACAGTTGCAACAGGTACAGCGTGTTACATGGTAGTTTGTCAGGAATATATAATTTTGGTTTATACTGTTGTAAAAACTCTACCTTCAGTTGTGTAATAAATACTTGTGTTATTTTGTTATTGGACAGAATAAATATTAATAAATACAACCAGAATATTAAAAGTTTTCGGAGTATTATTTTTCATTAATCTTTAGCTTTATTTCTAATGATATAAAATAATTACTTGTACAATTATAGCCAATTTAGGGCAGGTAAAATAATTGTGATACTGTAATGGTTCTGTAATTTCAGGTTTATGTGTAGTTGTCATTTATACAAATTTTTTTCTTGTTTCTGTTCAAGGATTAGAATTCTAGTTTATTAATTCTTGGTTTTAATAAAAACAAGTGAAGTTTACACAGGTTAAAGAATATTGGAAAAAACTTGAAGAATTCAAAAGGAGTGAAGACCGTCAGTGGGAAATTCTGAACTCGGTACGTGGAGGAAAAGGAAGTCGTACCTATCATCTTGACGGGAACTTTATGCCTGTTCACATTTCCAAAGAGCTTGTAAATGCAGAGGGAAAAAATCTTCAAAAAGTAATTGTTTTTCTTTTCATAAATGCTATAGGAAACAGTGAGCCGAAAATTTACATTGTTATTAGATACTAATTTTCAGTCATGTTTCTTATTGTTTATGATAAATTCTCTTATGTGCATGTGTTTCTAGTTTTCTATTTATTCAAAGAATTGTTTCCAAAATTTGTTTTGAAAACATAAGTGATTGAGGTAAGAACGTAGATTGTTACTTGCACGAAACTAAACATCATGTGATCTCTTATTCAGGATCTCTTGAAGTTACCTGCAACTAGATGGAAATTAGAAAGCTTTAACTTGTACTTAAGTGTATTGTACATCTGTACAATACAGTAATAGGGTTTTAGCAGATAATTCATCATGAATATTTGTACCTGTTTTAACAAAACACAATTCAGGAAGAACTAGCCATAAATACTGCTTTTTGTGTGAAGTTTGTTTGAGATTTGTGGCAACCTTAAAGAGAGTAGGTAGCTTTCTTTATAATGTTATCAAATCCCATTTGGGACACGTGTTTATACAGACATTAACCTGATGGTTTGTAAATCTTGACACATTATTTTGCTTGCAAATGTCTAAATTTATTTCCTCAACAAGGTTAATTTAAATCTGCTTTCTGTTACATTTGTTACTAAGTTTAGAACATGAACAACAACAAAACTATTGGAAAGAGAATATAATCATATCTGTTGTCAACATTGAAAATTAAATTTTGTAGTTTCCCAGTCACAAACATTTAAATTAAAAAATTATATACGTTGTCAGGGACATTGTATCATAATGTTGAAATTAAGAGTTATTCATCTTGTCACTTCACATGTAACACCAACATTTTGGTGCTACATTAAGTTACATGATGGTACAACAGCTGTAACACGCTACCTGTTGGTGTAGTGACAGCAGCTTGGTGGCGGATGGGTATCTTACCAGATCTGAAACCACTTGTGCTGTGAATTAGTTTCACGTTTCATACAAATTGGTTAATCAGTAATTGTGCATGTTATGTGCTACCTACACAGAATAACATTAAAGGTAACAAAATATAACTGTATTTATGGCCACTTTAATGCTTCTGATATTTTAATTTTGCAGGAGATAAAAGGTCCAAGTTGAACTTAACCTTAAATTTAAAGACATTTGTACTTGTGCTCTTCAAACATATGAACATTTCTGTTCGTGTTCCAGATATCGAATCAAAAGTAACACTCAAATGTGTAAAATATCGTCATAAATATTTAGAACTGAAATTCAGTGAAGACAATCAATCCGAAGTTATTACCTCAATGCTCAGTGGAAGGGGAGCTATTAATAAATATTTAGAACTGAAATTCAGTGAAGACAATCAATACGAAGTTGTTACGTCAATGCTCAGTGGAAGGGAAGTTATTAGCTACTGTTTTGACTGGGATTATGTAATTAATTTGCAAATAAACAATAACAATTAAGTGTTTTGGAGATTATGTTTATGGATTTTCAAACCTTAGACTAATCTTATGTCAGGACTTGTTTTGTATGTTACAAGTTAATTTATATCATACTTAGATTTAAACATTCAAATAAAATGTTATACATATTGCAACAAAGAACTTTATGGATTAAACAGCTAATCTTCCAGCCACCCACCTTTAGGTATAAAATTAAGAGAAAATTTGTATTAATGTTTTATATATTTATATATCTTTGACAGAGAAATGTTTTGAGTGTGTATAAAGATGGCCAGCTTGATGTTGAAAAGTAAGTTAGTAGTGATATGAAATCATGTTTGTATGTTGTTGTTTTTTGTATGTCATATTGTTTAAAACATTTACTGACCGTGGTAACGTGCAAACTTGCATATTGTGTGTTTAAGTTATTCAGGTTTTTATAACGTAATATCTTACTTAGTTGTTTAGAAACTATATAGGAGAATAAAATGTAGCCATATGAAAAATATGACTGTTTTTATAGGAATTATAAAGACGTAGCCATATGATAAAATATGACTGTTTTTTTATGGGAATTATAAAGACGTAGCCATATGATAAAGTTTGACTGTTTTTTTATGGGAATTATAAAGACTGTTTTTTTATGGGAATTATATATGATAAAGTTTGACTGTTTTTTTATGGGAATTATAAAGACGTAGCCATATGATAAAGTTTGACTGTTTTTTTATGGGAATTATAAAGACGTAGCCATATGATAAAGTTTGACTGTTTTTTTATGGGAATTATAAAGACGTAGCCATATGATAAAGTTTGACTGTTTTTTTATGGGAATTATAAAGACGTAGCCATATGATAAAGTTTGACTGTTTTTTTTATGGGAATTATAAAGACGTAGCCATATGATAAAGTTTGACTGTTTTTTTATGGGAATTATAAAGACGTAGCCATATGATAAAGTTTGACTGTTTTTTTATGGGAATTATAAAGACGTAGCCATATGATAAAGTTTGACTGTTTTTTTATGGGAATTATAAAGACGTAGCCATATGATAAAGTTTGACTGTTTTTTTATGGGAATTATAAAGACGTAGCCATATGATAAAGTTTGACTGTTTTTTTATGGGAATTATAAAGACGTAGCCATATGATAAAGTTTGACTGTTTTTTTATGGGAATTATAAAGACGTAGCCATATGATAAAGTTTGACTGTTTTTTTATGGGAATTATAAAGACGAGCCATATGATAAAGTTTGACTGTTTTTTTATGGGAATTATAAAGACGTAGCCATATGATAAAGTTTGACTGTTTTTTTTATGGGAATTATAAAGACGTAGCCATATGATAAAGTTTGACTGTTTTTTTATGGGAATTATAAAGACGTAGCCATATGATAAAGTTTGACTGTTTTTTTATGGGAATTATAAAGACGTAGCCATATGATAAAGTTTGACTGTTTTTTTATGGGAATTATAAAGGCGAATTATGATAAAGTTTGACTGTTTTTTTATGGGAATTATAAAGACGAGCCATATGATAAAGTTTGACTGTTTTTTTTATGGGAATTATAAAGACGTAGCCATATGATAAAGTTTGACTGTTTTTTTTATTATAAAGGAATTATAAAGTTTGACTGTTTTTTTATGGGAATTATAAAGCGTAGCATATGATAAAGTTTGACTGTTTTTTTTATGGGAATTATAAAGACGTAGCCATATGATAAAGTTTGACTGTTTTTTTATGGGAATTATAAAGACGTAGCCATATGATAAAGTTTGACTGTTTTTTTATGGGAATTATAAAGACGTAGCCATATGATAAAGTTTGACTGTTTTTTTTATGGGAATTATAAAGACGTAATATATATGATAAAGTTTGACTGTTTTTTTTATGGGAATTATAAAGACGTAGCCATATGATAAAGTTTGACTGTTTTTTTATGGGAATTATAAAGACGTATATATGATAAAGTTTGACTGTTTTTTTATGGGAATTATAAAGACGTAGCCATATGATAAAGTTTGACTGTTTTTTTATGGGAATTATAAAGACGTAGCCATATGATAAAGTTTGACTGTTTTTTTTTATGGGAATTATAAAGACGTAGCCATATGATAAAGTTTGACTGTTTTTTTTATGGGAATTATAAAGACGTAGCCATATGATAAAGTTTGACTGTTTTTTTTATGGGAATTATAAAGACGTAGCCATATGATAAAGTTTGACTGTTTTTTTATGGGAATTATAAAGACGTAGCCATATGATAAAGTTTGACTGTTTTTTTATGGGAATTATAAAGACGTAGCCATATGATAAAGTTTGACTGTTTTTTTTATGGGAATTATAAAGACGTAGCCATATGATAAAGTTTGACTGTTTTTTTTATGGGAATTATAAAGACGTAGCCATATGATAAAGTTTGACTGTTTTTTTATGGGAATTATAAAGACGTAGCCATATGATAAAGTTTGACTGTTTTTTTATGGGAATTATAAAGACGTAGCCATATGATAAAGTTTGACTGTTTTTTTTATGGGAATTATAAAGACGTAGCCATATGATAAAGTTTGACTGTTTTTTTTATGGGAATTATAAAGACGTAGCCATATGATAAAGTTTGACTGTTTTTTTATGGGAATTATAAAGACGTAGCCATATGATAAAGTTTGACTGTTTTTTTATGGGAATTATAAAGACGTAGCATATATGATAAAGTTTGACTGTTTTTTTATGGGAATTATAAAGACGTAGCCATATGATAAAGTTTGACTGTTTTTTTTATGGGAATTATAAAGACGTAGCCATATGATAAAGTTTGACTGTTTTTTTATGGGAATTATAAAGACGTAGCCATATGATAAAGTTTGACTGTTTTTTTATGGGAATTATAAAGACGTAGCCATATGATAAAGTTTGACTGTTTTTTTATGGGAATTATAAAGACGTAGCCATATGATAAAGTTTGACTGTTTTTTTATGGGAATTATAAAGACGTAGCCATATGATAAAGTTTGACTGTTTTTTTATGGGAATTATAAAGACGTAGCCATATGATAAAGTTTGACTGTTTTTTTTTTTATGGGAATTATAAAGACGTAGCCATATGATAAAGTTTGACTGTTTTTTTATGGGAATTATAAAGACGTAGCCATATGATAAAGTTTGACTGTTTTTTTATGGGAATTATAAAGACGTAGCCATATGATAAAGTTTGACTGTTTTTTTATGGGAATTATAAAGGCGTAGCCATATGATAAAGTTTGACTGTTTTTTTATGGGAATTATAAAGGCGTAGCCATATGATAAAGTTTGACTGTTTTTTTTATGGGAATTATAAAGACGTAGCCATATGATAAAGTTTGACTGTTTTTTTATGGGAATTATAAAGACGTAGCCATATGATAAAGTTTGACTGTTTTTTTATGGGAATTATAAAGGCGTAGCCATATGATAAAGTTTGACTGTTTTTTTATGGGAATTATAAAGACGTAGCCATATGATAAAGTTTGACTGTTTTTTTTATGGGAATTATAAAGACGTAGCCATATGATAAAGTTTGACTGTTTTTTTATGGGAATTATAAAGACGTAAGCCATATGATAAAGTTTGACTGTTTTTTTTTTTGGGAATTATAAAGACGTAGCCATATGATAAAGTTTGACTGTTTTTTTTATGGGAATTATAAAGACGTAGCCATATGATAAAGTTTGACTGTTTTTTTATGGGAATTATAAAGGCGTAGCCATATGATAAAGTTTGACTGTTTTTTTTATGGGAATTATAAAGACGTAATATATGATAAAGTTTGACTGTTTTT
This sequence comes from Tachypleus tridentatus, assembly GCF_004210375.1. Classification (NCBI taxonomy): domain Eukaryota; kingdom Metazoa; phylum Arthropoda; class Merostomata; order Xiphosura; family Limulidae; genus Tachypleus; species Tachypleus tridentatus. The sequence continues at coordinate 54,611,377 of NC_134827.1, forward strand.
TTTATGGGAATTATAAAGACGTAGCCATATGATAAAGTTTGACTGTTTTTTTATGGGAATTATAAAGACGTAGCCATATGATAAAGTTTGACTGTTTTTTTTATGGGAATTATAAAGACGTAGCCATATGATAAAGTTTGACTGTTTTTTTTATGGGAATTATAAAGACGTAGCCATATGATAAAGTTTGACTGTTTTTTTTATGGGAATTATAAAGATAAAGTTTGACGTAACCATATGATAAAGTTTGACTGTTTTTTTTATGGGAATTATAAAGACGTAGCCATATGATAAAGTTTGACTGTTTTTTTATGGGAATTATAAAGACGTAGCCATATGATAAAGTTTGACTGTTTTTTTATGGGAATTATAAAGGCGTAGCCATATGATAAAGTTTGACTGTTTTTTTTATGGGAATTATAAAGACGTATATGATAAAGTTTGACTGTTTTTTTATGGGAATTATAAAGACGTAGCCATATGATAAAGTTTGACTGTTTTTTTATGGGAATTATAAAGGCGTAATAAAGTTTGACTGTTTTTTTATGGGAATTATAAAGACAGCCATATGATAAAGTTTGACTGTTTTTTTTATGGGAATTATAAAGACGTAGCCATATGATAAAGTTTGACTGTTTTTTTATGGGAATTATAAAGACGTAGCCATATGATAAAGTTTGACTGTTTTTTTTATGGGAATTATAAAGACGTAATATATGATAAAGTTTGACTGTTTTTTTTATGGGAATTATAAAGACGTAGCCATATGATAAAGTTTGACTGTTTTTTTATGGGAATTATAAAGACGTAGCCATATGATAAAGTTTGACTGTTTTTTTATGGGAATTATAAAGGCGTAGCCATATGATAAAGTTTGACTGTTTTTTTATGGGAATTATAAAGACGTAGCCATATGATAAAGTTTGACTGTTTTTTTATGGGAATTATAAAGACGTAAGCCATATGATAAAGTTTGACTGTTTTTTTTATGGGAATTATAAAGACGTAGCCATATGATAAAGTTTGACTGTTTTTTTATGGGAATTATAAAGACGTAGCCATATGATAAAGTTTGACTGTTTTTTTATGGGAATTATAAAGACGTAGCCATATGATAAAGTTTGACTGTTTTTTTTATGGGAATTATAAAGACGTAACCATATGATAAAGTTTGACTGTTTTTTTTATGGGAATTATAAAGACGTAATATATGATAAAGTTTGACTGTTTTTTTTATGGGAATTATAAAGACGTAGCCATATGATAAAGTTTGACTGTTTTTTTTATGGGAATTATAAAGACGTAAGCCATATGATAAAGTTTGACTGTTTTTTTTATGGGAATTATAAAGACGTAGCCATATGATAAAGTTTGACTGTTTTTTTTTATGGGAATTATAAAGACGTAATATATGATAAAGTTTGACTGTTTTTTTATGGGAATTATAAAGACGTAGCCATATGATAAAGTTTGACTGTTTTTTTTATGGGAATTATAAAGACGTAGCCATATGATAAAGTTTGACTGTTTTTTTATGGGAATTATAAAGACGTAGCCATATGATAAAGTTTGACTGTTTTTTTTATGGGAATTATAAAGACGTAATACATATGATAAAGTTTGACTGTTTTTTTATGGGAATTATAAAGACGTAGCCATATGATAAAGTTTGACTGTTTTTTTATGGGAATTATAAAGACGTAAGCCATATGATAAAGTTTGACTGTTTTTTTATGGGAATTATAAAGGCGTAAGCCATATGATAAAGTTTGACTGTTTTTTTTTTATGGGAATTATAAAGACGTAGCCATATGATAAAGTTTGACTGTTTTTTTATGGGAATTATAAAGACGTAGCCATATGATAAAGTTTGACTGTTTTTTTATGGGAATTATAAAGACGTAGCCATATGATAAAGTTTGACTGTTTTTTTTTATGGGAATTATAAAGACGTAAAGTACTGTTTTTTTTTATATGATAAAGTTTGACTGTTTTTTTTATGGGAATTATAAAGACGTAGCCATATGATAAAGTTTGACTGTTTTTTTATGGGAATTATAAAGGCGTAGCCATATGATAAAGTTTGACTGTTTTTTTATGGGAATTATAAAGACGTATAAAGAGCGTATATATGATAAAGTTTGACTGTTTTTTTATGGGAATTATAAAGACGTAGCCATATGATAAAGTTTGACTGTTTTTTTATGGGAATTATAAAGACGTAGCCATATGATAAAGTTTGACTGTTTTTTTATGGGAATTATAAAGACGTAACCATATGATAAAGTTTGACTGTTTTTTTTATGGGAATTATAAAGACGTAGCCATATGATAAAGTTTGACTGTTTTTTTATGGGAATTATAAAGACGTAGCCATATGATAAAGTTTGACTGTTTTTTTATGGGAATTATAAAGACGTAGCCATATGATAAAGTTTGACTGTTTTTTTATGGGAATTATAAAGACGTAGCCATATGATAAAGTTTGACTGTTTTTTTTATGGGAATTATAAAGTTTGACTGTTTTTTTATGGGAATTATAAAGACGTAGCCATATGATAAAGTTTGACTGTTTTTTTATGGGAATTATAAAGACGTAGCCATATGATAAAGTTTGACTGTTTTTTTATGGGAATTATAAAGACGTAGCCATATGATAAAGTTTGACTGTTTTTTTATGGGAATTATAAAGACGTAGCCATATGATAAAGTTTGACTGTTTTTTTATGGGAATTATAAAGACGTAGCCATATGATAAAGTTTGACTGTTTTTTTATGGGAATTATAAAGACGTAGCCATATGATAAAGTTTGACTGTTTTTTTATGGGAATTATAAAGACGTAGCCATATGATAAAGTTTGACTGTTTTTTTATGGGAATTATAAAGACGTAGCCATATGATAAAGTTTGACTGTTTTTTTATGGGAATTATAAAGACGTAGCCATATGATAAAGTTTGACTGTTTTTTTATGGGAATTATAAAGACGTAGCCATATGATAAAGTTTGACTGTTTTTTTATGGGAATTATAAAGACGTAGCCATATGATAAAGTTTGACTGTTTTTTTATGGGAATTATAAAGACGTAGCCATATGATAAAGTTTGACTGTTTTTTTATGGGAATTATAAAGACGTAGCCATATGATAAAGTTTGACTGTTTTTTTATGGGAATTATAAAGACGTAGCCATATGATAAAGTTTGACTGTTTTTTTATGGGAATTATAAAGACGTAGCCATATGATAAAGTTTGACTGTTTTTTTATGGGAATTATAAAGACGTAGCCATATGATAAAGTTTGACTGTTTTTTTTATGGGAATTATAAAGACGTAGCCATATGATAAAGTTTGACTGTTTTTTTTATGGGAATTATAAAGACGTAGCCATATGATAAAGTTTGACTGTTTTTTTATGGGAATTATAAAGACGTAGCCATATGATAAAGTTTGACTGTTTTTTTATGGGAATTATAAAGACGTAGCCATATGATAAAGTTTGACTGTTTTTTTATGGGAATTATAAAGACGTAGCCATATGATAAAGTTTGACTGTTTTTTTATGGGAATTATAAAGACGTAGCCATATGATAAAGTTTGACTGTTTTTTTATGGGAATTATAAAGGAATTATATGATAAAGTTTGACTGTTTTTTTTATGGGAATTATAAAGACGTAGCCATATGATAAAGTTTGACTGTTTTTTTTATGGGAATTATAAAGACGTAGCCATATGATAAAGTTTGACTGTTTTTTTATGGGAATTATAAAGACGTAGCCATATGATAAAGTTTGACTGTTTTTTTATGGGAATTATAAAGACGTAGCCATATGATAAAGTTTGACTGTTTTTTTTATGGGAATTATAAAGACGTAGCCATATGATAAAGTTTGACTGTTTTTTTATGGGAATTATAAAGACGTAGCCATATGATAAAGTTTGACTGTTTTTTTTATGGGAATTATAAAGACGTAGCCATATGATAAAGTTTGACTGTTTTTTTTATGGGAATTATAAAGACGTAGCCATATGATAAAGTTTGACTGTTTTTTTTATGGGAATTATAAAGACGTAGCCATATGATAAAGTTTGACTGTTTTTTTATGGGAATTATAAAGACGTAGCCATATGATAAAGTTTGACTGTTTTTTTTATGGGAATTATAAAGACGTAGCCATATGATAAAGTTTGACTGTTTTTTTTATGGGAATTATAAAGACGTAGCCATATGATAAAGTTTGACTGTTTTTTTATGGGAATTATAAAGACGTAGCCATATGATAAAGTTTGACTGTTTTTTTTATGGGAATTATAAAGACGTAGCCATATGATAAAGTTTGACTGTTTTTTTATGGGAATTATAAAGACGTAGCCATATGATAAAGTTTGACTGTTTTTTTATGGGAATTATAAAGACGTAGCCATATGATAAAGTTTGACTGTTTTTTTATGGGAATTATAAAGACGTATACATATGATAAAGTTTGATATATGATAAAGTTTGACTGTTTTTTTATGGGAATTATAAAGACGTAGCCATATGATAAAGTTTGACTGTTTTTTTATGGGAATTATAAAGACGTAGCCATATGATAAAGTTTGACTGTTTTTTTATGGGAATTATAAAGACGTAGCCATATGATAAAGTTTGACTGTTTTTTTTATGGGAATTATAAAGACGTAGCCATATGATAAAGTTTGACTGTTTTTTTTATGGGAATTATAAAGACGTAGCCATATGATAAAGTTTGACTGTTTTTTTTATGGGAATTATAAAGACGTAGCCATATGATAAAGTTTGACTGTTTTTTTTATGGGAATTATAAAGACGTAGCCATATGATAAAGTTTGACTGTTTTTTTATGGGAATTATAAAGACGTAGCCATATGATAAAGTTTGACTGTTTTTTTATGGGAATTATAAAGACGTAGCCATATGATAAAGTTTGACTGTTTTTTTTATGGGAATTATAAAGACGTAGCCATATGATAAAGTTTGACTGTTTTTTTTATGGGAATTATAAAGACGTAGCCATATGATAAAGTTTGACTGTTTTTTTATGGGAATTATAAAGACGTAGCCATATGATAAAGTTTGACTGTTTTTTTATGGGAATTATAAAGACGTAGCCATATGATAAAGTTTGACTGTTTTTTTATGGGAATTATAAAGACGTAGCCATATGATAAAGTTTGACTGTTTTTTTATGGGAATTATAAAGACGTAGCCATATGATAAAGTTTGACTGTTTTTTTATGGGAATTATAAAGACGTAGCCATATGATAAAGTTTGACTGTTTTTTTATGGGAATTATAAAGACGTAGCCATATGATAAAGTTTGACTGTTTTTTTATGGGAATTATAAAGACGTAGCCATATGATAAAGTTTGACTGTTTTTTTATGGGAATTATAAAGACGTAGCCATATGATAAAGTTTGACTGTTTTTTTTATGGGAATTATAAAGACGTAGCCATATGATAAAGTTTGACTGTTTTTTTTATGGGAATTATAAAGACGTAGCCATATGATAAAGTTTGACTGTTTTTTTATGGGAATTATAAAGACGTAGCCATATGATAAAGTTTGACTGTTTTTTTATGGGAATTATAAAGACGTAGCCATATGATAAAGTTTGACTGTTTTTTTATGGGAATTATAAAGACGTAGCCATATGATAAAGTTTGACTGTTTTTTTATGGGAATTATAAAGACGTAGCCATATGATAAAGTTTGACTGTTTTTTTATGGGAATTATAAAGACGTAGCCATATGATAAAGTTTGCTAAGTGATTTTAGGTTATCTTAAGACAGAAATGAATTTAGTTTTACATAAGATTAAAAGTAAGTTGGAGTAGATGCCAAGTGTAAAATGTAATAATGGATGTCAAAATATTACAAACAGGGTTTCTTAACCACATTTCATTAAAATTTGCTCAACCAGTTCCTCAGGATAACTTGTGACATCAAAATGCCAGACAAGCACACAAATCTGTTTTATGTATATATATTATAGCTTATACTTTTTAGTTTTAAAGTGTTTTTGTATTTTCAGTCTTCAAAAAAACAGTTTTGTAAAAGTCATTTATCTTGACTTCATTGCCAAACAGAGAAAAACAAAACACAAAATCCCTTACAAATTTTTATCATACAGGTTATTTATTAAATGGGGTTTAGGTTTTTTTACTTTCCTTTTCTTCTTTCAGTTTCATACATGTTTGGAATGCATGTCTTCATAGATATCTGGAACAGTTGTATAAAGGTAAGTATGAAAAGATGGCTTTTGTTTGGTTTTAATTTATACATGTAAGTTCTTCAGTCTACAGTCAATGTTAGTTTTGGTTTTAAATTATAATTTTTCACATTTTACAGATGTTTAAGTTGAACATTCTTGTTAACTTAGTTTTTCATTCCAATTCTGTATATGCAGTTTTTGGTTTAACCAAAAGTTAACCTAATTTATTTTAACAACACTTTGACACATTCACAGGGCTTTAGCACAATTTTGTCATTTCAGTTATATAATTTTGCTTATTAAACATTATTAAATTTTCACTTGAATGTTGCTGAGTGATTATCCTCAACAATTTACCCAGTGTATAAAAATGTTTACTGATGTTATAGGTAAACTTCCCGATCTTAGTGGTCTAGTCGTCACTCTTAACGAGAGATCGACAATGTATTCTGCAGTGTGGACACAAATGAAGTGTTTTAGGTGAGGAAATGAATGTGACTTTAAAATTAAGATTTATTTGGAAAGTTGGTTACATGTAGGTAAAAAATACAATAAGTTACTGGAAATAGTCTAGGAAGATAAACAAGTTAACACAAGGATTTCCATCTGACTTTTTCCTCACAACAGTAGATGCTCCATTTGGTGGGATTTAATAAACTATCAGTGTCTTAATTTTCCATCTCACTTAGTTCAACAGTAGAAATGGGTTATTAATTGGTTACTTCTGAAAACTGGTTATAATTATGAAAATAATCAGTACATTGAGTTTTATTGTTCCAGATTGTTGCTGGTTTTTGTTACCAACTGTCCAAGTAATGAAAACTATGACATTATTTCGTATTGCAGTTTTTAATAAAAAATAAAATAAAAGCTTTTCAGCTTATGTGATGTCATGATTCACAGAAACAATCAACCAATTAAAACTGTTTCTAATTGTTATTTTCAATTGTTCCAAGTGTTTTAAGTCTCATAAGAATGGCTTGTCGAACTCTGATTGCCAAGCACTAAACAGATGTATCATCTGCTAAGGATGTCATCATTTACCAATTTTTTGGTGAGAATAAGATTTACATTTAGATACCACAGCTTCTGATGGATTACTGTTTGGTAAATTTGTAATGAAGATGAGGTGTTGTGGTTTATAATGTTTTCAGCATCTTAGTGCTCACCTCATTCTTTATGACATGAATCATGTATTATTTGTCTAATTCTTTGGTACATTTTTTTCTTCCCTCATGCTTCCAGCGATAAGTTTAAACAGGAAATAATACCTCGCGTCCATCAGTCATGTAAACAGTTGCACCAAAAATTAACAGAAAATATGAAAGAGTACTCATCTCCATTTAGGGTTCAGGTAAGATAGGTACTAATTTCTTAACTCCATTTGATTGGGTTCTGTTCTATCTGAGGTTATATATTCATAATAAACAAGTGAATGTAATTTGAGTCCACCGAGGGTTATGTTTGGAACTTCATGATATAAAGTTTCTTTTCTATAAAATCTTCAGTATTTATTTTCTGTGTTAAGAATTTCTCAGACGACCATTGAAAAGTAGATATTTATCTTTCATCTTGTGAACATGATGCGCATTTCATTCTGTGAGTTAAATGTCTGAATTTGTGAATTTATGTTTTAATTTTGCTGTAGAGATTGTTTTATTGTAGTTTCCCCACATCAACTTTGTAGTTTTTATCTTTGTTAAATTCTAATAAAAACTTTTTAACTGTTGTTTTTATATTCAGGGAACATCTTTGCAGCTGCTGCCAGGGGCTCCTGCTCCATCTTTTTCTCCTTCTGGTAACTCCTTAAATTCTCTTATTGGAGTAAAACCATTACATCTTACTCCACCAAGTGGTAAGCTTATCCTGAGGTGGTTTTTTTTCTTTAGGAGACTTAATTCTAAATAAATGTTTTTTAAAGGTTCCAAGTGTCTTTCTAACTCTGTTTTAAAAAACACATTTGTATGTCAGAAATGTTTTGTTTGAAACACCTCTTTGAACGTTACTTCAATAAAAGTTACAAAATTAATATAAACAAAGGATTTGATAGTGAATCTGGAACTGCTTTGGTTTTTAACTGACTGAATGTAATCTTTTGAGTCATCAAAACGATGGATGTTGGTGTGTACATTGTTCTACTTGTCTTATAGCTATGTTTTTTTTTTTTTAACTGTTACAACTGTGTGTCAATTTATACAATGTATTTATTCTAGGTCTCACGCCAGAACAGGTAAACAAACGAAAATTTGTTCGAGGAAAAAGCCCACTTCTTTATGATCCTCTGTCAACTCCTCAGTCCTGTTTTAGCGATGTTGCCACAGAACATTACAGGTCTGTTTGCTCTTCTTACTTTATTTCATACAGCACTGTTCAGAAGATCCCTGAAAGTCAATAATAATCAGATGTTTGTCAATATCCATTTGTATTTATTTAGTTTCTTTTCTTCATGAAAACATGAATTTCAGTGAAGAAATGGTGAAAGTACAGAAGCTTAATGTATTCCATGATCTGCTAATCCTTCTTCAACAGACTAGTTAATCAGTGGTGCTTGAAAGATTGAACCAAATAAAATATACATCATACAGAGGTGGAATGCAAGCAGTTTGTTTGGTTTTGATATTTAATTATCACATCTAATAACTAGACATGTACATTATTAGTAGTGAATAAAACACAACACCTTAACAAATGTCCATTATTGTAAATTACTTGTACATACTGATGCCATCAGGTTGTGTCCACTAACCTGGATTTAGAGACATAGTTGGTTTTGTGGTTTTCTCTAGGTGCAAAAGAATGGAGTAATCATTTGTGACGGATGCTCCACTCGAGAAAGAATAGAACACATGTAAACAGTACCACACTGTATTTCTTGGAAAATTACTTCCAAATAGTTTAGGAATTGTAATTTCCAATTAAATTAAAGTTCTAAAGGTTGTAAATAATTATTTGAAAATTTTGGAAGGATATATTAATCAGTTTATGAAGGAAATTATTATAATCTGTTGTTTTATTGGAACTGCAGCTAATGTTTTTAACATCTGCAATATTATCATGCAATAACTGATCTGGTACAAATTTGGTTATTTACAATTAAATATCTTTCAGTAAATACATATTTAATTTTTAAATTAAATATATTATGCTTTATTTTATAGCTTGGAAGTTCCCACTGTTGTACTTAAACAGATTGGACAAAAGCAGCAGACCAGAATCCAACACGCATCTTCTAACCTTTCTATGGGCAAATCTTCTCCCACTGTCAGTCCTCTCCGTGGATTTCTGCCAGGCAACAACAAGACAAGTGATTTCTTGTATACCAATGACAAAAGTAGTAACATATCAAAACCTCCATCCACCATTAGAAAATATTTACCATCTGGTAAGCCACTGAGGAAGTCCACTATTTCCAGGAAATTGGACAAACAGACTTTTAATAATTCAGTATCAGCTGCTAAAGAACTGTATTCAACTTCGCCCAAAAGTTCGGTTTCAAAAACCAACCAAAGAATCATGAAAAAAGCTATTCCTTCAAAGAGGGATAGATTCGAAGTGGCAAAAGAAAAATTGTCAGAAAGAGTGAGTAATTAAAGTATGAAACGTTACCCATAGCTTCCCACCCCCCCACCAAATATTAACCTGTTGACTGTCAAGTATTTCAGCTGCTACAATACAACTCTAATGCTTCTTCATTTTGTAACGTTTTTCGTGACGCCATTTTGGATCGAAAGTGAAAAAATTTGCAAGTAGATCAAATGCATGTATGGTGCTGACATCTAGCGTTGAAGGTAGGTATTATTGAGAACGAATTAACTCGTCCGTGACATTGTGTTACCGATCGGCTTGGATGAGTTATCTCGTCTACGGCACTGAACAGATTAAAGCTTTCATACAGAGGTTTAAAAAAATAGATGTAATAATTTCATTAACATTTAATGTAGTTATTACAACAAATACTAAGCCAGAAATGAAAAGTTATATAACAGCAAAATACAGACCCTAGCTATTTTAGTAAAAAAAAAAAAGTGACACACTGTAAACAACTTCTTGAAATTGTAATGTATAATCTTCTTTACTGTAGCTGTCTTTTCTTATCTGAAATAGTCCTGCATATCTTATCTCCTAGGTAGTAAATTTAATTGTGGACAACACAATCCCAAGTGATGACACCGAAACACCGGATGAAATGCTGCTGGAGATGTCGCCACAGCTCGACGGAGATGTACACAGCTGGAACATTTTTGGTAGGTTACTTGGAATTTATAGGACGTATTCATATTTTGGTTTAATAAATATAAACTGGTTTGTTTTTTCATAAACTTATAGAACAGTGTAATAAATTTTAATTACCCAAGTGTGTCACCTAATGTAACTGAAAGTTACTACACAGTTCTATTAGTGTATGAAAGAACAAACCAGTTTATATTTATTGAAAGTTCATAAAAACACCAGTCTCGGGAATCTTTTCTAAAGCCAGTGACAATTTGTATATATATAACCGGCAAAAGTACCTGGCTTTGCTCAAATTATTAAGTTTGACTTACTCTAGATGACAATGTAGATGTGTGTATTTTGAACTTATTTTAGCAGGATAAAGTTTATTTATAAAGGTAATACATAGTCTCTTAAAAACAATATTAAGTCTTATTGCTAAGAAACATGATACAATAGTCATCGTGGGAAGCATTGTTACCAAAATGGCTTCTCCATATATTAGAAGTTGTTATATAAGGAACCACTTCTTTTTTACATGTTTTTTCTTGCCAGCTTACCTCATTAAAAAGATGCACATGGATGAATAATAATATATAGGTGCACATCTTTGTGGTTGACTTAGTAAGGGTTTAGAATATTGGGTATCTTGGTTCTTTCCTCTGGGAGTTATGGTGGTCCCCTCAACCTTGTATTGTATTTTGTTAGTACTGAATAACAGGACATTGGATTCCACAAGATTTTGAGATTTAGTTGGAAAGTAAATATTATTTTATTCAAAGACAGACAATATACAAACATTGTGAAACCCAGAACTGTTTTACCTGTTTATATGTGTACGTGTAAATGTTGTTAGTCTAGTATTGAAACCTAGAGTTCACATACTAATGTTTCTCTTATATCCCTGAAGGACAAAAGGCTTTTAAATCGAAAGAAAAGCTCTGTCGAACACCAAGTAGTCAACAAACTGGTCTACAGAACTTGATTTCAGTTGATAAAACACTTGCAGTCGTGTCAGAAGGTAAATATATTATCATGTTTACTAAACAACAACTTTCACAGCTGGCAGGTTCTGGTTTTAGTGATTACGGTATTTCATCCTTTAGTATAAAGTCATCTTTAGGTACAACTTAAACTGAAAAAAAAAAAATGTCTTTCAGACCTAACTTTCTCCTGGTGATAATCCAGTGCCATGGATTTAAAAAAAAAAAATTAAAATTACACCTTTCTAACTGTGAAACTTGTTGTATTTTTGAATTAATTATCAGAGGTTCTACTTGAAAATATCAATAAATGTGTATTTTACCAAAGATTATTTTTAATGATTCTTAAGAAGTTAAACAGTACTTCCTGTGCTATTATTTTGTAAACCATCCTTGTGTTGTAGTTTCTTGGATGATTTTCAACTTGTATTGCCCGGTTTTTAACCCCTGTATATAAATGTGTATTTTATGAAGGACATTTTAAAAACTTACTCAAAGTTGAACTGAACTGGTTGACTTTATCTAACATAACTGTAGTTCCATACAGAAGTAAATTTCTGTGTGTAGCATCCGAGTTTATTGTAAAGCAAGGAAATCTTATAGATGCACAAAAACTGTTTCTAGGTCCAGCATGGCCAGGTGGTTGGGACACTTGACTCATAATCTTAAGGGTCAAGGGGTCGATTCCTTGTCACACCAAAAGTGTTTGCCCATCTGGCTTTGGAGGCATTTAAGTGACAGCCAGTGCAAACCAAATGTATGATTAACATTGGACACATTTTGTACAAAAATCCTTTTCTCGTTAAGTAATAAAATATGTTGACGTTTGTGGGTTTCATTTCCATTTCAAACTTCTTATCAGTGTAAGACTTGACTTTTCTTTCAGTGGAGTCCCATATGAATATATATTGAATTGTATTTAATTGCTGAGTTTAACAAGTGTCTAAACATAGTTTATTTTCTTACAGACAAAAGGGTTAATAATACTGGTCAGAAAACAGAAGACGCTTTAAGTCCAGCTAATGCCATTCAAAACTCTCTTCATGATTTGCTGCAAATTTTTGACTCAAACATGGCCATTAGAAAAAAGTCAAAGTCACCGTTCAAAGAGTCTACTGGTGAGGACACTTCTGAACTGGACCAAGACCCAGGCGTAAAAGAAACCAATGGGTCATGTTCAGAGCCTCGACAAGAACCCGTTAGTGTACAGCTTACATCGCACAGTTTATTGTCGCTACCAGACATACTTGATGTCGAGGACCTTCTCTCTTCAGTGACATTACCATCTGTACCATTTCTTGATTCCCTCGATAACAGAGATGTTGATAGGTTGGAAAACTTTAAAAAAGTCAGAACACCCTGAATTTGACATTTCTTTACTATAACCAGCATTGAGAGTGTATAAAGTGTTCAAATTAAAATGGATTATTTCTATCTGATCTAAAACCAGTTGTAAGTCAGATACAAATGATCCATTTTTGCAGTATCTTTATATAGTGTAATCCTTTATCTTCTAGTCTGTAATAACTTCAAGTTAAATTTCTTGTATTTAACATTGGTGAACCTGAAGATTAAAGTTTTAAGAAAACTTTTCAAGTTAAATGTACATTGATGACTTTCTTTTGTACGTTACACTAAACTTGTTTATTTTATTTTATTTGTGTGAGATCTGTTTATCAATTGTAATATTTTCAATAAAGTCTTACAGTTCTAACTTCAAATATCAAAATGATATTTAAAACATCTTGTACTTTCTAGAGCAAAGAATAAAAATTATAATTAGTGAAGTAAAAGTAAACAGACTTTTGATAAAAATGGCAGATAAAACAGACTAGGTTAAAATTTGTAGTCAGTATTCTCTCTCTCTTGAAGGTGATGCTAATTGATACATTCTTGGTTAAAGCGTATAGTACGGTATCAGATAAAAGTAAATTAGATAGTTTTTGTTACAGGTATTTAATGGGTAAATAAGATTATAGTGTCTCATTTCAAGTTCCTATCTGTTTTTTTGTTTTTTTTTGTAAAACGTTGCAAAGTTTTCACAGAAGGTGTTATGGAGATACATTTCAGAAACCCTATAATAGCAGGTTTGTTTGTTTCGAATTTTGTGCAAAGCTACACAAGGGCTACCTGTGCTAGCCGCCCCTAATTTAGCAGTGTAAGACTAGAGGGAAGGCAGCTAGTCATCACCACCCACCGCTAACTCTTGGGCTACTCTTTTACCAACGAATAGTGGGTTTGATGGACACATTATAATGCTCCCACAGCTGAAAGGGCGAGCAAGTTTGGTGTGACGGGGATTCGAACCCGAGACCCTCGGGTTAAGAGTCAAGTGCCTTATCCACCTGGCTATGCCAGGCCCCTACAGTGAGTACATAATCTGTTACAGGTGCAGTACACTGTTACAGATAAAAATTAACAGCTCAGTGTCACTTTATTTGTCCACAGTTTTAATAAAAGTGCAATTAACCAATACTGTTAAAAATATAACACAAGGTAGTACAGAGTATACATCACTAACAGATGACAAATGGTAGGTTTGAATACTCTTGCAAGTTTAATGTTTGTTGAGTAATATTAAATTATTATGACTGTGCATAAGTAAAACTTTCTAGAATCTTCCATAAAGAAATACGTAACAAACTCAAAAATAAAGTGAGCCTCTGTTTTGTTTCCAGTTGCATTAAGTCTTTGTGGTGATAAAAACATTTAGAGTACTATTTAAACCTGCTTCTAAATCTGTCCTTTTATTCTTACTCATGTTCATCAGTGTAATAAAGTCAATTCTGTTGTACTCGGTCAAAGAAAATGATTACTGTGGAACTGCTGAGAAGTTTACTGAGAAAAACACACAACAAGAGGCCAACAAAAAGACAACATTTAGGGGTTGAGTCGTTAATGAGAATGATACAAACTTGCCAACTAATAGCATCTACTTATCGAGCTAGCTTGGCTGATGAAAAGTTGGTTTAACTGGAAAGTGGAGTGATGAAACATTATAGCTCAAAGTTATTAGAACTTGTGTATAGTTTTGTTGGAAGAATCTAAATTGTAGTAATATACAAGTAACCATTCTTGTGATCCCCCAGTTTCTACACTTCAAAAGCCATTAATTAAATTATGTAATGGCAAAAGTAGATGTTTCCATCCACATAGAAATTGATACAAAATTCTTAATCACAACTGTCATTGTAAACTTAAATTTGAAATATTTTTAAGTGGATTAAAAACTCAAGTAACTTTTGTAAATGTTTAAAACACTCATAAGGTCTCGGTTATGAGAGGGAAACATAAAAAAAATAGTGATCACGTGACTACTGATTTGCATATTTAAAAAGATCATGTCATCTACCCTTCATCTTCATATAAAATGAAATTATCGTTATTATTTCTGTAGTTTATTTATGATTTATTATGTTTGCTTGGAACCAATCTACACAATCACAGTATTGAAATCCAGTTTCTTGTGGCATGAGTAAGCAAATATACTGCTCTTTCTGAACATATTTATCGACATTTGATTAACACGTACAATCAGGTTTAATGTTTTATTATACGGAAGAATGATATTTCGGTCACAGGTTTGAAAGAAAGGACAACTTGTATTGATTGGTCAGCACAGCAGTATTGAAACTAAATTTTTAGTTGCAATAAGTCCAAAGACTTACTGTTGAGGTTCAGTAAAGTGAGGAAAAAACCTGGACAGTTTGAGTATGAAGATCTCCCAACTTGTATATCTGAAATTAAATTATAAAATTTATCCTTCATTTTATCAGTTTCAGTAGCAGTCTAACTAGCTGCCCTGTATCACCCCAAAGAGAAACTATTTATCAGACAAAATAAATTTTGATTCCTTGTTATATTCGACTTTTATAATTTCAGGTTTATTGTAGCCCTTGAGAAAAACAATTCCAAGAAAATTGTTTATTTCAATTTCAAATACCTGTATGTTTGTTGAATTTCGTGCAAACTACTTGAGGACTGTGGATGCTAGCTGGCCCTAATTTAGCAGTGCTAGACTAAATAGAAGGCAGTTAGTAAGCCATACCTAATGCCAACATATAGCAGGATTGACTGTAATTATAACACACACTACCCTAGCTGAAATGGCAAACGTGTTCAGTTACGAGAATATAAACACTGGACCCTCAGGTTGCAGGATGAGTGCCCCCTAACCACTTGTACAGTCCCAATGGCTCAGAGGGTCAGATGAGGCTTATAACGCCTAAAATAAACATTCAAGGCTCACTGTGGTAAATGGTGGCTTATATAATACAGACAATTCAGTAAGTTTACCTTGTAAATAACAGTAACTGTAATATATACTGTTTTACAGAGAACATGTAAATTAAGTGTAATTACTCATGGTTTACTGTTTGTTACAGAACAAACAGTTAAAATATTTCTCTGTCATTAATACGTAAGTAAGTAATGTGTCATTTAATATCAAGGTGAAGAAAAACTCCTGAACAAGAAATATACGGTACATCAAACCTTGTTTCTCTTTAAATCAATACCTGTAATAAAATGTTTCATACTTAAGTCAGAAAGTAATTGCTACACTGATGTGAAAGAGATATATTTAATAAACAAATTAAAAGGATCACTGTAGCAATTTTATCTTTCAAAATTACGAGTCAATACCTTGTGCAAATGCTTTTATCATTGGCCCGGCCTGACCAGGTTGATTAAGGCGTTCAACTCTGGTTTTGTTATCGCACTTATTCTGAGTATATGTAGCTTTTTTGGGATACTGCTGTGTTGTTGCATTAGCAATACCAGTGTCCTTCACAGGTTTGACAACATCTCATCGTTATGACGTTCCTAATATTTCAGTGAGAATGACAGACAAAATTTTGAATACTGTGTCACATGTTACTCAGGTCCCTGAACTTCAAGTGTCTTAAGGCAGAAGTTCAAATCCTACCTTCATTAATTGTCATATTCTCTTAAAGTTTAACCCACGACTTTAAAACAATTATTAAGCATTATATGTTCTTGAGAAATTAACAATACAGTAAAAAGTATCATATGTACTTCATTCTGACTGTTTGCAAGTTTGAATGTTTTTATCCACTCATGTTCAGTGTCTCTTTTTCTCAAACTCTGAATATTTGGGATTACTTTATAATATCCTGTTGAATCTCCAGTAGATCAATGTTATTTCCCTAAACTTAATAACGGGAGTGAAAAGTTCCTCATACAATTTAATTTCTTTGTTTTAAAACTAAGTAATTAAATGTTTGTTTTTAAATTCACATTTGGTTATCTCCTCTTTCTGAGAAAAATACAACCTTGATGGTACCCCACATCTCTCTTCACCACTCAGACTAATGTAACACTGAAGCATCCAGTAATTTGAGGCTTTAACATTCACTGTGTTTAGGCCTAATAATTGTGGTTAAAATCATGCTGGGGTCCAGATTTTCTGTGCAAGTTACATAATAGTCCATTTACACTGTTCACTGGATGAGTCAATCGTCCCCAAATGCTTTAGTGTTATAAGCCCTCAGGTTTAATACTGGGTCCACAATGTGGAAATGAAAAACCATGTAGCATAACATGATTTTATCCAAATTATTGGGTATGCTGGTTTATAACAGTATGTTGATTTTTAAGTATGAAACATATCTTTGTATAAATGTCACCAGTTATGATAAGTAGCATTATGTGTTTGTCCAATTTGTGAAGGTTATTATTATTAATATAATTTGTATGAGTAATTAGTTGTTAAATTAATCCATGGTAATTTCTTACTGTTAGTTAAATTTGTTTACAAAAAAGAACTTGAGGTTTTTAATTATATATATGTAGGATACAAAATCTAAAAGTGGTTTTTAGTATTGTTGTAATAACAAATGATTTATGCTTTTTGTCTGCTAAACAAAAGACAAAAATATAATATTTAAAGCTCGTATCAGCTCGTAATGTCAATGTATTTAAAGTTAAATCTTGAAGTACAGTGTTATACAAGTACAAAAGTTCAAGATATTTCTGGGCAGGTAAGAGTGCAAACCTTTTACTAATAAGAAACATTACACATTAATTTTACAGTCAATTTGAGAATCATATAAGCCACTTTGTTAAATAAGTACATATTACCTTAGCTTTAAGTAACACAATCCTGTGTTAAAAAAACAATGAAACACTTAATGTATATGAACACTGTGATTTTTTATCTTGTAACAGAACAGTTAAATATTTTTCTGTCATTAATTTGTAACGAACAATTGTGTTTTTTTCTTTTAGTTTTTAATTATGAGATGAAAAATTTAACTTTACAACTATAATGAATATAGAAAGAGACAGCTTGAAAAGCCAACTTTATAAAAAAATTATTTGTAATTGTGTCTTGAGCTTAGTGTCGTATTAAACAATGTCCGAGTACCCTTAAGGTGAAACAAGAATGTTACAAAGTTTCACCAACTGTAGACAGCATTTAGAAATTATAAATCACAAACATAGTCACTCCGGTAGATATATAAAAATGTTCTGTATGGAAGATCTTAAACATGAAAACTTACAATAAACCAGCGTGGGTGTTCAAAATGTTAGATCACTGAAGAAATGAAATTGTGTACATAAGTACCTTTCACAAGATTTAAAAACACAAATTCTGATGGTCGTTTTGTGTTCACATAACTTTTATTTAAATAATGACTGACTTTCCAAATTGAGAAAACAAATAACCTGTTATGTAAATTTTAATAAGTCACCAAAACTCTTGGCATAATATAGTCAGTGACATCTCTCGTGAAGTGTTCTTGGAGAAAAATATAGCTCAGGCTATTCCAAAGCTACAAGTTCACAGTTTTCTTTCACACTTGTGTCATGGGCAAACTCACCACCTGCTACTTTATTTTAAAATAATGTAAATATTTATCAAGTGAAATTTTAGTAACAGCTCTTGTTATTTTAGCAATATAGACTCAAGTATAATGTAGTAACAAAACATTAACTAACAATGAAACATGCCTCACACAAAACACTCGTTGAAAATGGATAATGGAACATACTGTTATTCTCGGAACTGTCCTCAACTTCAAGTTGAAACAAGTTGTTGCCCTCACATAATCCATCAAGACTTCTGATGATAACATAAGATGACCTACCATAATTCTGTCTGAACTTTAAACTGCTACTTGGCAAGAACAGATACTATCCCAAGATCAGCTTAAATAGTATTGTCATAATATTCACGAGAATAAGTGGTACTGAAAATGAAATATATTACAGTAAGAGCAAACAAGAATAAGTTATATGAAAATTAACTGATTAGCCAATTATAACAAAATGTACAAGTATATTTGAACTACATTATTTAAACTTCAATAAAAATAGTAGTAGTTTTACTGCAGTACATGCGACATAAAATTTCCACACTGATACTGAAAATGACACGTGCATGAATTAATCTAATAATTCAATCACAATAATGAAATTTAAGGTTAAAAGTTTTTTTCTTAAGAGGAAATTTTATTTATAAATCCAAGACATAAAGAGATTTTTTTTCCCTTTTGCTTTACTACAATTGTTAAAATTGTTTTATTTACACATTTTGTCTTAAAATTTCAGAGAATTTAAACTCATGTGAAAACGTATTTTAAAAATTAGCACATATAATTCTTAAGCTTACCAATACTTAATATTTTAATGTATAATGTTGGTCATAGCAAGGTTTGTACATTCTGACGTCATTCATTATGTTCAAATGTAGTAAAAGTTATATTAACTTTAGAACAACCACTATATATGTGTCTACAGCAAATATATTATTCCATTAAAAGTTATTTAATTGAAACATAATCAAACTAACAACAAAAACATCACTAACTCCTCATGACGGTTCGAATGGAATGAATCAGGTTTATCAGCTGTGACTTCACCCCAGGATCTTCTCCGAAGCCTCTAGTAGTTTGATCATCACGGCCCCAGCCGACTGCACGATGACAAGAAACACAAAATATATACTCTGTTACCACCTTTATTATTAAGACAACACACTTGTTTCATAAATTTTTTATTTACAGTTTTCTATCTTACTTGAGTAGCTATTTAATTTTCACTGTTTAAAATACAAGGTTAATTTTAATAATTGAACACTTGGAGTTCAATTTCCTTTATGTAATATACAGAAGGTTCATTACATTTTGTGTTTACAAGCCATGGACAAAAAGTCTTAAAAAATCTGTCGTTTATGCAACTTTCGGTGCAACAAAATTATTGTCTCTTTGTGCAAGGCTAGCAAAGCTTTAATTACCATCCTCTGTTCAAAAGGATACTGACTGACATCTGGTTTTAATTTTGAGTGATTAAGGTTTATTTTTAAGGAAGTATTAAATGTATGACTTGATTTGGGTGTCTACAAAAATATAACCGTCTTTGATGAAGTGAACACAAAAGGTGACAATCTGAAGTTTGCAAATTAAAATCTTCCACCACCAAACATACACATCCTGTGTGGTTGATGACTGGACCAGCCACTGTCGCAGTGTAAAAACTGTTGGCCTACAAATACTGACAGCTACTCTTATAACATTTTTCACAGCCATGAAGTTTGGAGTATTACTTTTTAACATTTTTTTAGTGGTAATGGGATGTGGACCATAGAACTTCAGATGTAAAGTTTGGCACACTTATCACTGAATTATGTTTACCACATGACAACTAAAGTTACTTAATAAGTTATAGGTGGATCTATTTTCACAAATAACATATAAATTAAACAACACTACAGAAACATACTCTTATGTATAATCAGAAGGAAACTAGTAAACAACAGAAGGCCAGTTAACTTTTCTCATCCATGTATGTAATCTTTTTTGTTAACTACCTAATATCGTTACTAATTTTGAAAAAAACAAACAATAAGCTTATGAAAATGGTAGATACAAAAGGCGTGATTAATGCTTAATCTGCGAAATAAACGAATATGACATTTTGTCTACTTGCGGACGCCAAGTTGAAAACTTACCCTGTCTCTGAAATGTTTTTAATATTTATTGTTCTTTCGTTATATCAATAGTTTAGAGCTTCATTAATATTAATATTTCTATCACTAAATAATACCGCATTGTTAAATACCATTAAAACAAAAACATGTTAAGCAACTTTCGCTAATTTCTTAATCTAACTCTTAACTTCTAAGCCTATTTCATATATTTTGCAAGTTGTGATTTGTACAGATTAATCTTTGTCACTGCAGTAAAACTACAAAAAAAATAGCATTACCTTTCGAAAGAAAACGTTCTTCGTGCAAAACAGAGACTGCATTTACCAAAAGTAAACCTGCTTCAAATAAACTATACAAAGAGAAAGTCATACTGTAGTATAATTTATATATATTATTAGATTAATAGTTACCAATACTAAACTTAAAACTAATCGTACACGTAATAGAATTTGTCGTCATGGGGTGACGTTAGCGCCATCTTTATATCAAGAACGAATTCACCAAACAGGAAACAAAACGTAATAACTAACAAATGTACAAGTCCAATAATCACGTATTATTTTTAAAAACAACAGACATGTGACTGAAATGCACAATAAAGACATAGAGAAATAGATACACGAACATAAAAAAAAAAAAAAAATTGTTGTATGACTACTAGCTCAAACCCAGGTTTTATCAGTGGTTCATCTGAAGTTCACGAAGACAATATTCCCTTAAGATTAGTTACTTAACAGATTATCTCATAATTATCACCTAAATAAGTTTATTTTTCTCACTTTAAATGTTCTTACTTATGACAAACTTACAGTTAAATATTATCTCTCATTTGCACAAGAAATTTCTAACATTATTTATGCTTATCAATGGATACTTTCCAGTCTCAACATTGAACCTTTTATCTACTGACTCTCCTCACGAGGAAATAAATAAAATACTTTAAAATAAACTTTACTTAAACTAAATTTAAAAGCTCACCAGCTTTTTGTGCCAATAGTTCAAAGAATTACCTTAACTGGCTGCAAAGAATATTCACGTGCTTTCTCTTCAACGGTAAACAGTTGTGGTAATGGGGTCAACTTTCACACAAGAGATTTGTAAAATGAGCAGTTGAGGTTGCTTAACTGTCCTACTGAATACAAATTAGTTTTATATAACACTCAGTCATGTTAACCATACATTTTTTTAGCTTTTGAAGGTGTTATCAGTTTTAATATTATATATAGTTGAAATTCTAAGCACCAAAATGGCTTCCGAAAAATTGAATATAAAAACAGAGATAAATAAATGGCTTCAGAAATAGTAAACATAAAATAAATATAAAACAATGGATCTAGAAATAGCTAACACAGGATTGATATAAAGACAGTAGTTCCATAAACCGTAACCGTAGAAATTAAAGTCAACAACTACAACTACACAACTAATTGTTTAGTCAAACTGAATGATTAGCTCACAATTTAGAAAAATATTATCATAATTCCCGACAGCTATCAAAATCCCACCTCCTCAACAAAGTATTTGTGGAAATACTGCTGATCTAAATTACTATTTTAATCATTGCATAAGACCCACATATTATTACATAAGACCATATTCAATAAAAATGGTCTACAATACGTATACCATAAAAACTCTATTGTTCGAAAGGTCAGAACTAAGTTTTGTTCATAAGTACAATAGTGTGTTCACCGCGAGTGTTGAAACAAATATTTTTTTTAGAATTATAAGTCTTCAACCGTATTGCTGAGCCACTAGTGGGCGATACTTTGATTAACTTGTAAGTACATACATAAACAATACAATAAACCTTTTTTTTAGGTTATGCACTTAATTCTTTCCTTCTCTTTAGAGACTTTAGTTCGAACTCCTGGAGAGGTAAGATGTGTTTCCTAACAGCTCCACTACTAATCTAACACAAGTAAGTTCCGAAGGTCCTATAAGGTAAGTCTTCACCCATGTGAAACACGTTATATTTTGTTAAAACTTCGTACATCCAGCTACATACTAGACTTTAGTATCAGCATAATAAAAAGTCCTTATCCGGGCTAAGAGGAACACCAAAACACGAGAACGAGAACCAACGGCCCTCCGTTTTTATCATCTTCACAGCTTCATATGCTCGCCACGATCGCTGAAAAAAATGTCCACATCCGAAACTGACGCTTCAGCTGCCATTCGCAACCAAGACACCAGCAGCACTTCCATCAGCAGCCAAGCATTGTCGGTGAAATATCCTCATTCAATATCTCCATTCAAGAATCAGATACCACTAACCATCCACAGCAATAAGTCAAAGAGAACCCAATGACTGACCACGTCAACTCGCCAACTTCCTCGGCAACAGGTCCCCAACAAAAACAACCTGCTCTGCCATTATCGTTGAAAGCATTCCTACAGTAGTTGGACAATCAGAGATTGCCAGACAACAAACAATCATCTTACTTCAGTCAACTTCACCGAAGTTTTTCACCTTCCTCGCGGAGGTCTGGTAATCAAATGCCTACATCTGAAGAATTACGTTAAACTCCTTAAGCCATGGCCAGCCAAAGCCTTCGCCAAAGCAAAACTCAACATCCACGGGCCGGGTAAATATATCCCCACGAAATCAATTGTCATCCGAGGTTTGTTTTGATTTTCAATTTCGCTCAAAGCTGCACGAGGGCTATCTGCGCTAGTCGTCCCTAATTTAATAGTGTAGGACTAGATGGAAGGCAGCTAGTCATCACCACCCACCGCCAACTCTTGGGGTACTCTTTTACCAACGAATAGTGGGATTGACCGTCACATTATAACGACCCCACGGCTGGGAGGGCGAGCATGTTGGGCGCGACGCGGGCGCGAACCCGCGACCCTTGGATTACGAGTCGCACGCCTTACGCGCTTGGTCATGCCAGGCCAATTTTATCATTTAATTAATAAATAAAACAAATAAAGTATATGAAATTTTGTTATTAAAAAACGTATAAAACATATTAGGATCTATCAATTTAAATTAGCATAACAGAAAATATTAGCTTCATTCAAAAAAATACAACTTTCCTCAGTATTTTATGTACAGTGGTTTGTCTCTTTTGCTGAATGTGGCGCAAAACTACTTAAAGGCTTTATTTGCTAGGCTTCTTTATTTCAAAGATGATATATTAGACTCTGAAAGTGTGTGTGTGTTGTTGTTTTTATAGCAAAGCCACATCGGGGATATCTACTGTGTCCGACGACGAGAATCGAACCTCTGATTTTAGCGTTGTAAATCCGTAGATTTACCGCTGTTACATCGAGGAACGACACTATAAGGAAATTAACATCATCTATCACTAACACTGTCATAAAATACCGACAATAGCACAACATGGTGAACAATTATTAACATATTCATTACCAGGACCTGTGTAGGAAAATTTTGTCTTTGGGCAAAATAAATGGGATAAGAAATAATCTCTGTGAAATTATATATGTAAAAAACAGCTGTTATGGGTAGAGAAAGCACAATGTAGAGGAGTTTTAGTAAAACCCGACAAACCCAATTACTTTAAACGTCCTCTTTAAATGTTGAAGCGACGTTTTTGTATATTTAGCTACAAATAGGTATCAGGAGATTTCATGTAAAGCAACTGGCGAGTTTTATTAGAATTGAAAATTAAGTATGATAAGTAGTGCGAAATTGTAGAATGAATAAAAACTTGTAGTTTTATACACATGGGATGAAGGAATAAAGAAATAGTTATGTTTTTCATTTGTCAGGGAGAGGCAATTGTTCACCTCCTCATGGCCACTATTAACCCAATTGCAATACTATATGAGTACGGTTTTCTTTTAAATGAAGTAATATACAGATATATTAGTGATGTCGAGAAACCCCCCCCTTGTTGAGAAATTTATATGCAAAAACGAGCCGTTTTTGCATATAAATTTCTCAACAAGGGGGTTTCTCGACATCACTAATATACGAGTGGGCTTGTTCTGGTGAATATAAATATACAACTAGATGTTATAAATTACAAACATTTTGGAAATAATAAGAACAACGAGAGACAGGGATCAATGAAAGGCAATTCTCACCAACGCCCGAGATAAGCAGGATACCCAGAGAGAAAATTACAAGAGAAAACTACGGTTAAAAAACAATTTTTGTAGGGCGCTATCTATAATGTTATGGTGAGTTAGAGAGTATGAAATTGGCGGTTTCTTTCGTTATAATAGAATGTGTGGGAAGAAAAGTATTAAATTTTAAGTATAATTAGTGTAGTATTAATGGCATGTTTTTTGTATATTATTTTGAAGGTAAGCTAGTTTTCAATCGATTTCATTTTGTCAACGTAAAATATGTGAGTTTAATATTGATTGATGCTAATAGCTGTATCTTACAAAACAAATTAGAACATTAAGGTTCTGATGTTGGACATGTAAAAACTACGAGTAAAAAAATTTGAAAAATAATTTCCAAGGTAAAAGTTACTTTGTTAAACGTGTCAACTTCAACTTTCGTTTGAGTTAGCTTGATGGAATCTAACTCTCAGTTGGTTATGATTATTCCTTAATTAAGTAATATGTGATAAAATTTAATTTAATCTTATTGTTTTAAGTTGAATATCGTAATTGAAAACTGAACTTTTAAAATTAAACGTAAAGTTCGAGGTGGTACTGAAGTTAAATTTATAGTATAGAGTCAGTACAACTAAGTTTAATTTCCAGTCGTCATATTTATATGATTATAAAACTTGAAAAGTTGAAATTTGATATGCTGATGATTCAATAATACAACCAGTAGCAGTAAATAAAGTATGAATTTAACAGCTGTTAATATACTGGTCTAGACCATTGTATTGTCAATTGTACTCGTTTGTATTCATTTATAGATTAATGTTAAACAGTTTAAAACAGGATACCTACTGATATTTAAGAAAACACAGCAATAAAGAAAAGTTAAAAATATTTAAATATTAACCATAATATTATTCTCATAAATTATACAAACATAATTTTATAGTTTCATTTCTACATAATAAGGTGTTCATTTGCTGGTTTTTACTATGAATTGTAATACTAGTCCTATATCTATAAATCACAGTATGATCCTTATAAGACATTTATCCTGCCACCTTTTGAACTCCATCATTCAATGCTGTAGCTCCTATTAGAGTTGAAAGCAAACTGTTCCTATATTTTAAACCTGTATACTCTATTCTAACTACCTTCAATTCTGTATTAAAAAAATGAATTTTTAGGTTGCAGACTTCTGAGAATCATACAAAATTCACTCATGTTTCCCTGAGCTTTTCTTTCCAATAAACATTTCAAGAAATTGTATCTTATTCCCGTACAATAGTTTTTTCCAACCTGCATTCATCTTTTCCTTGGACTTTTTTTTACAGTTTAACACTAATTTTTATTCACGATAATTAACATCTCCAGTGACATTTTGTAAAATAATCTGATGACCCCCTGAGGCTTATATTCAATATTTCTGTGTTCCTAATCTGACATCATGTTGTTGATAGCAGTTCTTTCCATAAAGTGGTCATCCTTTTTGGAAAATAAAATTGTCTTTACTGAAGCTTAGTGTGGCTTTTCCAAGTCTTAAACCTATGTTTTAATGTTTTGAAAAAAAAAAAAAGGACAACTTTTAGGGATCAAATAATTCTTTATTGTCCACAGATTCAGAGTTGGATATTTTTGTAACTTTGGCCTCTGTTTCTATAATGTGTAGGTTACTTACACGTAAAAGCTATAAAATTTAATTTGCATGTATGAATCCAGTCTAAAATAGTTTTAAATACTTAAGTGTTTTAATTAATTCCACATCTAAAGTTAGATGAAATTTTTTTTAATCATCTTAAATTTATGAAACAAATATATTAGATGCATAATCAAAACATCAGTTTAAGTATTAAGAAAAATTGATATATACTGAAGAAATGTCTTCTTTGTCAACAATGATTTTATTGTTTGAAATGCCACTTGTTTGTTGTGGAGAACAGTTAGAAGAATAAACAGGGAATGAAAAAAAAATTGTATTCTGGATAGGGAAGAGCTTATAAAAGATGTAGATATCTGTGAAAATGATTTAAGTATGTTAAAGTCAAAGCTCGGCATGGCCAGGTGGGTTAAGGCATTTGACTCGTAATCTGAGGACCATGGGTTTGAATCCCCATCTCGCCAAACGTGCTCTTCCTTTCAGCCATGAGGGCACAATAATGTGATGGTCAATTCTACTGTTTGTTGGTAAAAGAGTAGCCCAAGAGTTGGCGGTGGGTGGTGATGACTAGCTACCTTACCTCTAGACTTACACTGCTAAATTAGGGACGGCTAGTGCAGATAGTCCTTGAGTAGTTTTGCATGAAATTGAAACCAAAATGTATTAAACCTGACATTAAAAGGAATACACATATCTTTTAAGGCTTAACTAAAACAATATCAAACCAGTTTTTGTTACTTTCACATGATTTGAAATGAATACTTTCAAAAACTGAGCTGTAAACAGGTTTAATGAAGACCTGAAGTACAGATGTTGTCCGAAGAATCTGTCAGTTTTCCATTTGTAGAATGAAACAACTTCCACATATTTTATGTTTTTGTTCTCCTGAATTTTTAAATTGTGATTGTATGAATCCATGTTTTGAATTTGGTCTTTCTATTAACAAATATATTATTATTCATTGTACATTTTTGTGGTCACTTAAAAGTTTAAAAAGATTTCAAGTAATAAATAATGTTCTGTCTACCTGCTATGGTATATATGTATGTCAGTTGTGTTCTGAAACACTGAACTTAACATCAGATAATGTTCTGTCTACCTGCTATGGTATATATGTATGTCAGTTGTGTTCTGAAACACTGAAATTAACATCAGATAATGTTCTGTCTACCTGCTTTGGTATATGTGTATATCAGTTGTGTTCTGCAACACTTAAGTTGGCTGAAGTGTAAGAAAACTAATGAATATGAAAACATTATTTTTATTTGAGCATTCTATCTCTGATATCTTGAAATTCTTACAAATGTATAAACTTATAACCAATGGTTGACTGATTAATTTATATATGTTCACTTTTTAAGCAGGTACTATGGATGTGACAAGTTCAAGTTCCAGCAGAAATCAAGTCTTCTTTACCAACTTACTTTTACTTGGGTTTGATCCTGTTGGAATGGAAAAGAAACATAAGATCTGTTTTAAAAGGTAGTATGACTTGGCTCTTGGCCAGGTGGACTCATGCTACATCTTTATCTCGCGCTTATTATACCAACACTTACAAGGTTTCACACCTCATGGCTGCTGTGCACTAAAATCATACTGATCAAACTATTCTGTATGTTTAAATTTTGGATTTCATGACTCCTGTTTCAAGAAATTATGCATGATCTAACACACACTGACTCTTACATGTTAGAGAAAAAAATTGTCATTGGTTGGTTTCTCTGAGCTATATGAATGTCCGTAAGCTTTCACAAACTATTATTTTGTATTACTAGTAACCAGAAAATAAGGACATTTTATGAAATACCAATATTTTGTGTATTTTTAGTGTAAAGAAGGATTTGTAATCATGGAAAGGAACAAAAATTGATTAAAAAAAAAAAAAAGAAGAAAGAGGTCATCCAGTATAACCTGTGTATTAACTAATGTCATTAAAACCATGCTGTTGTAACTGTTGTCATCCAGTCCTAGATAGTCAGAAAACCAGGAAAGTGGTGAGGGGGCACACACCTGTGAATTTGTTTGAAGGACATTTACACCCATATGAATGGTTTAGTGTAGATTTAGTTAAGAAAGGTGCTACAAACCTTATATGACTGGCTTCAGCATGAAAACTTCTATGTAACCCCTATGAATAGAAATAAGGGGTATACCAGAATATTTCTTTGGTCAGTTAGGGGACTACAATCAAATGCTAAGCTTCAGTAATGTGTTGATTATTTATTGCTCTATATATTTTATCACATAAAGCCTTCATTATATGAACTATCATCAACAGTATTATGTAAAAATGGTTCATAAACTGATATAGATAAGATTTGTTTACACCATGTCTAACTTTACTAATTCATATTAGAAACTTTTTCTAATATTTTAAAAACAATGCTGCTAAGTCAGCTGAGTGAGATGTTTTATACTAGAGGTTCCAATACATTTAGCTTGGGGTCACCTTCCGCCCAAGATTTTAAGTGACCACTGACATATATAATGACTTAATATAAATTTTAAATAGAAACTTTCGTATGTTTTATTGTTACTGCAGTTTGTATTTTGAAGGATAAATATTGTCATGTTTTTCTTTTCAATGGACATTATTTTCCTCAAAAATATTTCATTGTTCAGTGTTGAAGTTCTAAAGAGTATAGAGCCTTCATTACCTAAAACTGTCTCATGGACCCCAGTTTGGAAACCACTGTTTTAACCCATGCTGCAATATGGTGTTTTAAGAACATTACTTTCTGTGTGAATTTTCAAAATTTGTTGTTCTTGGTTCTGTACTTTATCAAAACATTGAATATGTCGCGAATCTAACATTACAGGTTACGTTGGCACTGGCATGTCATGTATAGTTTTATATTCTATATTGACCCTAATAAAGTACGGTCGTGTCTAATATCACAGACTGTGTTGACCTCTGGTTCGGTGTTGCCATGTCTGATGTCGCGCAGATTGTGTTGACCTCTGGTTCGGTGTTGCCATGTCTGATGTCGCAGATTGTGTTGACCTCTGGTTCGGTGTTGCCATGTCTGATGTCGCAGATTGTGTTGACCTCTGGTTCGGTGTTGCCATGTCTGATGTTTGAATCTTCTACTATAACCATTGTTAAGTTACTGGTTATAGAATACAGAAATCACACTCGGGTTAAAGTGTTTATTATTAGCAGTCCCATAAGTATTCAAGTTTTATGTAATATGTAGTCGTGACATTACACGTATTTAAACCATTTTGAGTATACAATTTAGAAAAATACTCAATATTCATGTGTTAGATGTCAGATACATGTTTTTGTTATTTTTAACATGTACTTCCCCACAACAGAGACATGTTCCAGCTTCCAAACATACGTGCTTTCCAAGTGGTATCTCATTTCTTGTTCACTAAACTTGATCCACAGACCAGCAAAGATGTTTTCAGGTAAGGTAGTATTGTTACGTTTATTTTTTGCTGATTTTCTTGTACATATATTTAAAACAGTAGTAAACTAAATGTATACTATAATTTCTTTTTCTATTGGATCATAGGAATCTCACACCTAAAATTAACTAGCCAATTTATTTGATCATTTTTAACTGCTACAGATTTTGGTCCCTTCACTCTAAACATTGCAATGATCACTTTTAACAGTATGATAGTGAATTACTTCAATAATCATTTTATCCACTGGTGTTTGAACAGTGACTCAGGATATCATAATTAAGTTTCAGGAAGTAAAACATTTAAACTTCTAGTGCGATGTATGTTTTGTGTAGTCTGTGGGTAAGTGGAGGCAGCTTGAATTACACTATGTAACAACATTTTTAATTTTCCTTCTTCCTGAACAGAAAGTCTTATTTCTCAATAACTTAAGCCTAAAGTAAATGTAAAAGACCTTTTTTTTTTTTTTTTTTTCAATAACGAAAACATGATGGGAGACTATATTTGGGGGCTGATACATGAAAGTGATTTACATTACAGTCGCAAATCTCGAAAAACTACTCACTTCTAAACATTTTTGTATAACTTTAGTATAAATACATGTAAATCTTGATTCATATGTTGTTTTATTCCGACCTTGTGTAAATGAAAATGTGCAAATTTGCCTGTTTTTACTTAGAAAATAGATTAATTTCTAAATTTCATAATCCAGGTCACTAAAGCAAAGTTTGAAGTGAATAATGGTCATTTTCTGTACTTTTACAACACAAGCAATTAAGAAATAACACATACTATCCAGGAACAAAATTTGTGTTACATAATGTAGTCTTCCTGTACAAGTGTTTGCTACAATCACACACACACAACTTCGCAGACAATAAGCAACCTGTTGGACAGTCCAGGCCATCCCATTTACCATACTAAACCCTAAAATGAAATATTGTGAAACATAGTTGTGGAGATTAACTAACCCTATAAATGTTCATATAAACTGCAGTCAAATATACAACTGGTTCATCAACATGCTGTGACCACAGGTGTTCTGTCTATTGCTAAATAATTCATGTTTACGATGACGTTACATAAATTACGTCCGTTTGTTGTTTTATAGTGGTGTTACTTGTGCATGCTTACAGGAATTTCATTACACATATTGTTTTATTGGCTAGCTTGTTCATTATGACACAAGTCCTTGAGTAAATTGGTGTCACAAGATTGTTTTGTACTTTGAATAATGTGCTTACATAAACATTTCACACTTATCACTTTCGTGTTGAAGTTTGGTTTTGTTGCTAAGTTAATGTATGCTTTCTTGTTTTGTTTTATTTTAAGTAATCATATTACCCTCCAGTAAATAAATAAATGAAACTATTTCTGGTCAGTCGTGCCATCATTTACCAGAGAGATAATAGAATGCCTCATTTTCTCTTTTCTTTTCAAGTTTTGTCAAAAGTTCTACTTGAATTTGAAGTTAATGTATGTATAATGAAATACTATAGTGGAAAGATTACATGCAAACTTTTATTTTACACCTAATTCAGTTGCATGAGGTGGTATTTTAGTTTATAGTTTAAAGGTTTACAGCAGTATTAATTCAAGAAGCTAAGCCTACATCATGTCAGAGAAATTTAAAAATTTCATTGACTGGCAATGTGTGTGGGTGAATTAGCAGCTGCATATCATCTTTGATAGCATTTTTAAGCTGTTACTCAGCAGAAGTATGGGTATGTGTATGTCTGTTTATATTTGACAAACTGATGAATCAATTGTCACCAAACCTTGTGTGTGTTTATTTACTTATATGTACCTTTAGACTCTACCCACATGTCAGTCCTCGAGAACCACAGGTAATTCAAGTAGTTCTTGTTAAACAGTATCATAAAATTGGATTTTTGTAGAGTTTTGTATAGTTTGTTTGTTTTTAACTTTATTTCGACACTAATCATCATGACTCCTTCAGAACTTGTTGGCCAACGCTTGACAAGAAAGATGAACAGGAGTTTAGAAAAGCTTGTTATAACTGGTTGACTAAAATAAATCGGGTACGTTTGACTCGTCCATCTGTTTTGATATTAAGCAAGACAAAATTTAAATACAAGTGATTCTAACATATATCTGGAAATTTAAAATGATAGGTTTGTGTAAATAAATTATAATTACAATTAATTAAAACGCATTTTATTTGTGTTTTTGATATTAAAAGTAAGATTTCTATTTCATAGAATAACCTGTATCCAAGAATATTGTGGTTGAATAAAATATTGAAAATACATCTGAATCTTGCTAGCATATTTTTTTTTCCTTTGTTCATGGTTTGAATGAAATTATTTATAATTATCTAAGAACTGCTAATGTATAAAGTAAGTCGTAACATACGAATAAGATATTTGCTCTTTCCAAATGTTAAGGAGGATTCGGAAGCTAACTTTATAAGGTTTGGTCCTTCACTCTTCTTATCTCCTGGAGGTGATCGCTTCTGTTGGCTTTATCTATCTTTCTCATGCTACGTTCTTTGGAAAGTAACAAAAGCCAACAGTACTGACAAAGACCTGAAATGCTATCCCCATATCTCGGAGAAGGACAAAGCACTGTTAGGAATATCAGTGAAATTTTTCAAAGTCTCAACCCAGGTAGCAATGCAGCAGTTTGTGAAAAACCAAGAAACTGCTATATTTTTACACAGATCTTGGAACACGTATGCACAGTAGGTGTTTACAACTGTTATTCTTTTAAGTATGCAGTAATTTGAATTTCTGTAACTGTATAGTATTAAAGGTATACCAAAAAACAATATATATTAAAAAATAGTTTATTATAAAAAAAAACAAGCCAAAAAAATTCACATATCTGTATCCTGGGGATCCTTTCAAGTGGTGCAGCTTTTTGTTTTGACTTGAATTTGTTGTTTTTCACGTCGTCCTTCCCTTTGATTTTGTTCTATATATATATATATATATATATATATATAACTTCAGTATTAATATTTTCTTTACGTATATAAAAAATATATCAAAATTAGAATTTGGTTTAATAAGACTTTCACGGATATTTCAAATTTATCATAACATTAATGTTTTTAGACTTAGTACTTTTACAGAATGTTTTTTGGCATTTCAGGCAATTAGTTACAAAAAATCGAGAACTTAAAAGAAGAATCCAAGAACTGGAAGAAGAAATCCGAAAGAGCAGAAAACTGTTTCAGAGACAAGGTATCTAAGGTTTACGTCACTTTATTTGTCCACAGTTTTAATAAAAGTGCAATTAACCAATACTGTTAAAAATATAACACAAGGTAGTACAGAGTATACATCACTAACAGATGACAAATGGTAGGTTTGAATACTCTTGCAAGTTTAATGTTTGTTGAGTAATATTAAATTATTATGACTGTGCATAAGTAAAACTTTCTAGAATCTTCCATAAAGAAATACGTAACAAACTCAAAAATAAAGTGAGCCTCTGTTTTGTTTCCAGTTGCATTAAGTCTTTGTGGTGATAAAAACATTTAGAGTACTATTTAAACCTGCTTCTAAATCTGTCCTTTTATTCTTACTCATGTTCATCAGTGTAATAAAGTCAATTCTGTTGTACTCGGTCAAAGAAAATGATTACTGTGGAACTGCTGAGAAGTTTACTGAGAAAAACACACAACAAGAGGCCAACAAAAAGACAACATTTAGGGGTTGAGTCGTTAATGAGAATGATACAAACTTGCCAACTAATAGCATCTACTTATCGAGCTAGCTTGGCTGATGAAAAGTTGGTTTAACTGGAAAGTGGAGTGATGAAACATTATAGCTCAAAGTTATTAGAACTTGTGTATAGTTTTGTTGGAAGAATCTAAATTGTAGTAATATACAAGTAACCATTCTTGTGATCCCCCCAGTTTCTACACTTCAAAAGCCATTAATTAAATTATGTAATGGCAAAAGTAGATGTTTCCATCCACATAGAAATTGATACAAAATTCTTAATCACAACTGTCATTGTAAACTTAAATTTGAAATATTTTTAAGTGGATTAAAAACTCAAGTAACTTTTGTAAATGTTTAAAACACTCATAAGGTCTCGGTTATGAGAGGGAAACATAAAAAAAATAGTGATCACGTGACTACTGATTTGCATATTTAAAAAGATCATGTCATCTACCCTTCATCTTCATATAAAATGAAATTATCGTTATTATTTCTGTAGTTTATTTATGATTTATTATGTTTGCTTGGAACCAATCTACACAATCACAGTATTGAAATCCAGTTTCTTGTGGCATGAGTAAGCAAATATACTGCTCTTTCTGAACATATTTATCGACATTTGATTAACACGTACAATCAGGTTTAATGTTTTATTATACGGAAGAATGATATTTCGGTCACAGGTTTGAAAGAAAGGACAACTTGTATTGATTGGTCAGCACAGCAGTATTGAAACTAAATTTTTAGTTGCAATAAGTCCAAAGACTTACTGTTGAGGTTCAGTAAAGTGAGGAAAAAAACCTGGACAGTTTGAGTATGAAGATCTCCCAACTTGTATATCTGAAATTAAATTATAAAATTTATCCTTCATTTTATCAGTTTCAGTAGCAGTCTAACTAGCTGCCCTGTATCACCCCAAAGAGAAACTATTTATCAGACAAAATAAATTTTGATTCCTTGTTATATTCGACTTTTATAATTTCAGGTTTATTGTAGCCCTTGAGAAAACAATTCCAAGAAAATTGTTTATTTCAATTTCAAATACCTGTATGTTTGTTGAATTTCGTGCAAACTACTTGAGGACTGTGGATGCTAGCTGGCCCTAATTTAGCAGTGCTAGACTAAATAGAAGGCAGTTAGTAAGCCATACCTAATGCCAACATATAGCAGGATTGACTGTAATTATAACACACACTACCATAGCTGAAATGGCAAACGTGTTCAGTTATGAGAATATAAACACTGGACCCTCAGGTTGCAGGATGAGTGCCCCCCTAACCACTTGTACAGTCTCAGAGGGTCAGATGAGGCTTATAACGCCTAAAATAAACATTCAAGGCTCACTGTGGTAAATGGTGGCTTATATAATACAGACAATTCAGTAAGTTTACCTTGTAAATAACAGTAACTGTAATATATACTGTTTTACAGAGAACATGTAAATTAAGTGTAATTACTCATGGTTTACTGTTTGTTACAGAACAAACAGTTAAAATATTTCTCTGTCATTAATACGTAAGTAAGTAATGTGTCATTTAATATCAAGGTGAAGAAAAACTCCTGAACAAGAAATATACGGTACATCAAACCTTGTTTCTCTTTAAATCAATACCTGTAATAAAATGTTTCATACTTAAGTCAGAAAGTAATTGCTACACTGATGTGAAAGAGATATATTTAATAAACAAATTAAAAGGATCACTGTAGCAATTTTATCTTTCAAAATTACGAGTCAATACCTTGTGCAAATGCTTTTATCATTGGTCCGCCTGACCAGGTTGATTAAGGCGTTCAACTCTGGTTTTGTTATCGCACTTATTCTGAGTATATGTAGCTTTTTTGGGATACTGCTGTGTTGTTGCATTAGCAATACCAGTGTCCTTCACAGGTTTGACAACATCTCATCGTTATGACGTTCCTAATATTTCAGTGAGAATGACAGACAAAATTTTGAATACTGTGTCACATGTTACTCAGGTCCCTGAACTTCAAGTGTCTTAAGGCAGAAGTTCAAATCCTACCTTCATTAATTGTCATATTCTCTTAAAGTTTAACCCACGACTTTAAAACAATTATTAAGCATTATATGTTCTTGAGAAATTAACAATACAGTAAAAAGTATCATATGTACTTCATTCTGACTGTTTGCAAGTTTGAATGTTTTTATCCACTCATGTTCAGTGTCTCTTTTTCTCAAACTCTGAATATTTGGGATTACTTTATAATATCCTGTTGAATCTCCAGTAGATCAATGTTATTTCCCTAAACTTAATAACGGGAGTGAAAAGTTCCTCATACAATTTAATTTCTTTGTTTTAAAAACTAAGTAATTAAATGTTTGTTTTTAAATTCACATTTGGTTATCTCCTCTTTCTGAGAAAAATACAACCTTGATGGTACCCCACATCTCTCTTCACCACTCAGACTAATGTAACACTGAAGCATCCAGTAATTTGAGGCTTTAACATTCACTGTGTTTAGGCCTAATAATTGTGGTTAAAATCATGCTGGGGTCCAGATTTTCTGTGCAAGTTACATAATAGTCCATTTACACTGTTCACTGGATGAGTCAATCGTCCCCAAATGCTTTAGTGTTATAAGCCCTCAGGTTTAATACTGGGTCCACAATGTGGAAATGAAAAACCATGTAGCATAACATGATTTTATCCAAATTATTGGGTATGCTGGTTTATAACAGTATGTTGATTTTTAAGTATGAAACATATCTTTGTATAAATGTCACCAGTTATGATAAGTAGCATTATGTGTTTGTCCAATTTGTGAAGGTTATTATTATTAATATAATTTGTATGAGTAATTAGTTGTTAAATTAATCCATGGTAATTTCTTACTGTTAGTTAAATTTGTTTACAAAAAAGAACTTGAGGTTTTTAATTATATATATGTAGGATACAAAATCTAAAAGTGGTTTTTAGTATTGTTGTAATAACAAATGATTTATGCTTTTTGTCTGCTAAACAAAAGACAAAAATATAATATTTAAAGCTCAGATCAGCTCAGAATGTCAATGTATTTAAAGTTAAATCTTGAAGTACAGTGTTATACAAGTACAAAAGTTCAAGATATTTCTGGGCAGGTAAGAGTGCAAACCTTTTACTAATAAGAAACATTACACATTAATTTTACAGTCAATTTGAGAATCATATAAGCCACTTTGTTAAATAAGTACATATTACCTTAGCT
Organism: Tachypleus tridentatus; assembly: GCF_004210375.1. Taxonomy (NCBI): domain Eukaryota; kingdom Metazoa; phylum Arthropoda; class Merostomata; order Xiphosura; family Limulidae; genus Tachypleus; species Tachypleus tridentatus. The sequence goes on from NC_134827.1 coordinate 54,647,769, forward strand.
TTAAGTAACACAATCCTGTGTTAAAAAAACAATGAAACACTTAATGTATATGAACACTGTGATTTTTTATCTTGTAACAGAACAGTTAAATATTTTCTGTCATTAATTTGTAACGAACAATTGTGTTTTTTTTCTTTTAGTTTTAATTATGAGATGAAAATTTAACTTTACAACTATAATGAATATAGAAAGAGACAGCTTGAAAAGCCAACTTTATAAAAAAATTATTTGTAATTGTGTCTTGAGCTTAGTGTCGATTAAACAATGTCCGAAAATACCTTAAGGTGAAACAAGAATGTTACAAAGTTTCACCAACTGTAGACAGCATTTAGAAATTATAAATCACAAACATAGTCACCCGTAGATATATAAAAATGTTCTGTATGGAAGATCTTAAACATGAAAACTTGCAATAAACCAGCGTGGGTGTTCAAAATGTTAGATCACTGAAGAAATGAAATTGTGTACATAAGTACCTTTCACAAGATTTAAAAACACAAATTCTGATGGTCGTTTTGTGTTCACATAACTTTTATTTAAATAATGACTGACTTTCCAAATTGAGAAAACAAATAACCTGTTATGTAAATTTTAATAAGTCACCAAAACTCTTGGCATAATATAGTCAGTGACATCTCTCGTGAAGTGTTCTTGGAGAAAAATATAGCTCAGGCTATTCCAAAGCTACAAGTTCACAGTTTTCTTTCACACTTGTGTCATGGGCAAACTCACCACCTGCTACTTTATTTTAAAATAATGTAAATATTTATCAAGTGAAATTTTAGTAACAGCTCTTGTTATTTTAGCAATATAGACTCAAGTATAATGTAGTAACAAAACATTAACTAACAATGAAACATGCCTCACACAAAACACTCGTTGAAAATGGATAATGGAACATACTGTTATTCTCGGAACTGTCCTCAACTTCAAGTTGAAACAAGTTGTTGCCCTCACATAATCCATCAAGACTTCTGATGATAACATAAGATGACCTACCATAATTCTGTCTGAACTTTAAACTGCTACTTGGCAAGAACAGATACTATCCCAAGATCAGCTTAAATAGTATTGTCATAATATTCACGAGAATAAGTGGTACTGAAAATGAAATATATTACAGTAAGAGCAAACAAGAATAAGTTATATGAAAATTAACTGATTAGCCAATTATAACAAAAATGTACAAGTATATTTGAACTACATTATTTAAACTTCAATAAAAATAGTAGTAGTTTTACTGCAGTACATGCGACATAAAATTTCCACACTGATACTGAAAATGACACGTGCATGAATTAATCTAATAATTCAATCACAATAATGAAATTTAAGGTTAAAAGTTTTTTTCTTAAGAGGAAATTTTATTTATAAATCCAAGACATAAAGAGATTTTTTTTTCCCTTTTGCTTTACTACAATTGTTAAAATTGTTTTATTTACACATTTTGTCTTAAAATTTCAGAGAATTTAAACTCATGTGAAAACGTATTTTAAAAATTAGCACATATAATTCTTAAGCTTACCAATACTTAATATTTTAATGTATAATGTTGGTCATAGCAAGGTTTGTACATTCTGACGTCATTCATTATGTTCAAATGTAGTAAAAGTTATATTAACTTTAGAACAACCACTATATATGTGTCTACAGCAAATATATTATTCCATTAAAAGTTATTTAATTGAAACATAATCAAACTAACAACAAAAACATCACTAACTCCTCATGACGGTTCGAATGGAATGAATCAGGTTTATCAGCTGTGACTTCACCCCAGGATCTTCTCCGAAGCCTCTAGTAGTTTGATCATCACGGCCCCAGCCGACTGCACGATGACAAGAAACACAAAATATATACTCTGTTACCACCTTTATTATTAAGACAACACACTTGTTTCATAAATTTTTTATTTACAGTTTTCTATCTTACTTGAGTAGCTATTTAATTTTCACTGTTTAAAATACAAGGTTAATTTTAATAATTGAACACTTGGAGTTCAATTTCCTTTATGTAATATACAGAAGGTTCATTACATTTTGTGTTTACAAGCCATGGACAAAAAGTCTTAAAAAATCTGTCGTTTATGCAACTTTCGGTGCAACAAAATTATTGTCTCTTTGTGCAAGGCTAGCAAAGCTTTAATTACCATCCTCTGTTCAAAAGGATACTGACTGACATCTGGTTTTAATTTTGAGTGATTAAGGTTTATTTTAAGGAAGTATTAAATGTATGACTTGATTTGGGTGTCTACAAAAATATAACCGTCTTTGATGAAGTGAACACAAAAGGTGACAATCTGAAGTTTGCAAATTAAAATCTTCCACCACCAACATACACATCCTGTGTGGTTGATGACTGGACCAGCCACTGTCGCAGTGTAAAAACTGTTGGCTTACAAATACTGACAGCTACTCTTATAACATTTTTCACAGCCATGAAGTTTGGAGTATTACTTTTAACATTTTTTAGTGGTAATGGATGTGGACCATAGAACTTCAGATGTAAAGTTTGGCACACTTATCACTGAATTATGTTTACCACATGACAACTAAAGTTACTTAATAAGTTATAGGTGGATCTATTTTCACAAATAACATATAAATTAAACAACACTACAGAAACATACTCTTATGTATAATCAGAAGGAAACTAGTAAACAACAGAAGGCCAGTTAACTTTTCTCATCCATGTATGTAATCTTTTTTGTTAACTACCTAATATCGTTACTAATTTTGAAAAAAACAAACAATAAGCTTATGAAAATGGTAGATACAAAAGGCGTGATTAATGCTTAATCTGCGAAATAAACGAATATGACGTTTAGTCTACTTGCGGACGCCAAGTTGAAAACTTACCCTGTCTCTGAAATGTTTTTAATATTTATTGTTCTTTCGTTATATCAATAGTTTAGAGCTTCATTAATATTAATATTTCTATCACTAAATAATACCGCATTGTTAAATACCATTAAAACAAAAACTTGTTAAGCAACTTTCGCTAATTTCTTAATCTAACTCTTAACTTCTAAGCCTATTTCATATATTTTGCAAGTTGTGATTTGAAGTTCACGAAGACAATATTCCCTTAAGATTAGTTACTTAACAGTTTATCTCATAATTATCACCTAAATAAGTTTATTTTTCTCACTTTAAATGTTCTTACTTATGACAAACTTACAGTTAAATATTATCTCTCATTTGACAAGAAATTTCTAACATTATTTATGCTTATCAATGGATACTTTCCAGTCTCAACATTGAACCTTTTATCTACTGACTCTCCTCACGAGGAAATAAATAAAATACTTTAAAATAAACTTTACTTAAACTAAATTTAAAAGCTCACCAGCTTTTTGTGCCAATAGTTCAAAGAATTACCTTAACTGGCTGCAAAGAATATTCACGTGCTTTCTCTTCAACGGTAAACAGTTGTGGTAATGGGGTCAACTTTCACACAAGAGATTTGTAAAATGAGCAGTTGAGGTTGCTCAACTGTCCTACTGAATACAAATTAGTTTTATATAACACTCAGTCATGTTAACCATACATTTTTTTTAGCTTTTGAAGGTGTTATCAGTTTTAATATTATATATAGTTGAAATTCTAAGCACCAAAATGGCTTCCGAAAAATTGAATATAAAAACAGAGATAAATAAATGGCTTCAGAAATAGTAAACATAAAATAAATATAAAACAATGGATCTAGAAATAGCTAACACAGGATTGATATAAAGACAGTAGTTCCATAAACCGTAACCGTAGAAATTAAAGTCAACAACTACAACTACACAACTAATTGTTTAGTCAAACTGAATGATTAGCTCACAATTTAGAAAAATATTATCATAATTCCCGACAGCTATCAAAATCTCACCTCCTCAACAAAGTATTTGTGGAAATACTGCTGATCTAAATTACTATTTTAATCATTACATAAGACCATATTCAATAAAAATGGTCTACAATACGTATACCATAAAAACTCTATTGTTCGAAAGGTCAGAACTAAGTTTTGTTCATAAGTACAATAGTGTGTTCACCGCGAGTGTTGAAACAAATATTTTTTTTTAGAATTATAAGTCTTCAACCGTATTGCTGAGCCACTAGAGGGCGATACTTTGATTAACTTGTAAGTACATACATAAACAATACAATAAACCTTTTTTTTAGGTTATGCACTTAATTCTTTCCTTCTCTTTAGAGACTTTAGTTCGAACTCCTGGAGAGGTAAGATGTGTTTCCTAACAGCTCCACTACTAATCTAACACAAGTAAGTTCCGAAGGTCCTATAAGGTAAGTCTTCACCCATGTGAAACACGTTATATTTTGTTAAAACTTCGTACATCCAGCTACATACTAGACTTTAGTATCAGCATAATAAAAAGTCCTTATCCGGGCTAAGAGGAACACCAAAACACGAGAACGAGAACCAACGGCCCTCCGTTTTTATCATCTTCACAGCTTCATATGCTCGCCACGATCGCTGAAAAAAAATGTCCACATCCGAAACTGACGCTTCAGCTGCCATTCGCAACCTAGACACCAGCAGCACTTCCATCAGCAGCCAAGCATTGTCGGTGAAATATCCTCATTCAATATCTCCATTCAAGAATCAGATACCACTAACCATCCACAGCAATAAGTCAAAGAGAACCCAATGACTGACCACGTCAACTCGCCAACTTCCTCGGCAACAGGTCCCCAACAAAAACAACCTGCTCTGCCATTATCGTTGAAAGAATTCCTACAGTAGTTGGACAATCAGAGATTGCCAGACAACAAACAATCATCTTACTTCAGTCAACTTCACCGAAGTTTTTCACCTTCCTCGCGGAGGTCTGGTAATCAAATGCCTACATCTGAAGAATTACGTTAAACTCCTTAAGCCATGGCCAGCCAAAGCCTTCGCCAAAGCAAAACTCAACATCCACGGGCCGGGTAAATATATCCCCACGAAATCAATTGTCATCCGAGGTTTGTTTTGATTTTCAATTTCGCTCAAAGCTGCACGAGGGCTATCTGCGCTAGTCGTCCCTAATTTAATAGTGTAGGACTAGATGGAAGGCAATTAGTCATCACCCACCGCCAACTCTTGGGGTACTCTTTTAGCAACGAATAGTGCGATTTACCGCTACATTATTACGCCCCCTCGGCTGAAATGACGAGCATGTTTGGTGTGACGGAGATTCGGACCCAAGACCCTCGGATTACGAGTCGAGTGCCTTAACCACTTGGCCATGCTGGGCCGTCATCCGAGGTATCTACCGTGACATCAGTCTCCAAGAAATTAAATATGAGCTTCGAAGCGAAGACTTTAAAGTTACCAGCATCTACCGCATTAAATTCTCTAACACCAGCCTGCCAACACCTCTAGTCCGTGCTAACCTTAAAGACGTTCTTCTAACTTAACAACTCATCAAGGAAGGAGTCGCCATTTTGTTTCTTTGAAAGTTAAAGAATCTAACTAGCCTGCCAAAGTCCTGCAGTATCTCAACTGGCAGAAATACGGCCACACCCAGGCTGTCTGTACAACAGCACCCAGATGTGTTAGATGCAGTGGATCACACCAAGTAGCCAAATGCTCGAGGAAGGGAGAAGAGACGTGCTACACCAAGTACTCAGGGGGTATCACCCTCAGAAGAAACAAGCCACTTAAACCAGTGAATGTCAGAAACACAATCACCAATGATGATTAACTCAACGAATTTCCAAGTATGTCTACCCAACAACCAAAACAATCCACTCAACTCGTCCAGTCCCTACGACGCAGAACCCATTCTACGCTGAGGCCACCTTCAACCCTCGTCCAACGGCGCAATTAACCCAAACCCACCATCTGCTAATACAAGAAGTCATCGCCTTCGTCACAGACGTGGTCTTTGGTGATACGTCTGGTGACATTTTGAGTAGTGACGAGCTAATCCAAGATTTCATAAAGTTTGCTCCCTTCTACTTGGGATTTCACCCATGTGATGTTAAAGGATCAAAATGAGCATGTCTTCATCAGAATTAACCAAGAGGAGGATCAGTTATGATGTTAATTGTACTTTCTATTAGCATTCATGGTGACTTAAACCCAAAAATCGTTTGATCTTTGTAAAAACGAAAACCTCCATATCTTTACCATAAGTATCAATAACTTGCCAGACTACTATAGTACAAAGGACGTAACAGGAGAGGTATCTCAGTTCTGCACATCTAATAACGAAGTGTATCATTTCCAAACAGAAACGTAAGCCCAACGAACGAATTCAAGTTAGCTGAAATCCAACAACCAAACTGTCAAAAAATTTCAATGCTAGCAATCTATATCTCCTACAACCACATCTGGCACAAATAACCACTGGAATAGAATCAATAGTACCTGAACATACCCTCATTATACACCTTATCTCATGGTAACTAAGAAAAGAAATTCACAAGGTAATCAGAAAAAGATGAAAATTAAGAAGCCAATTCATCAACTCCTGCGATCTGATGACCAGAATAAACCAGATTAATAATCTCATCCGTCACCAGATTGACAAACAAAAACTGGGTGGACTTCTGCACATCATAAGACAATTCCTACAAGGATCCTTCCTCATTCTGAAAAAAAAGATTCAAAGCCATATGCAACTACAATTCAACCTACCAAGAATACAATAATAGGACTGCAGCTTTCGCCCAAGAAACAGATAATCTTTTGACTGATTATTATAAACATATATTTTCTACCCCTAATTCGCTGAACTTTGACAGCGATCACTTCAACCAAATAGAACTCCACATTGAAGAAAACTCCGGTTGTTTCTGCTCTCACTTCACCAGCACCTTATCCTGCGAAAACAATAACTACCTTACTAATACCTAGCTCCTTACCAAACTGGTAACAATAACCGAAGTCACAACATCTATTAAAACAATAAAGAACACTACTCCTGGCAAAGACGACATGCGTAATACCATTCTCAAACAGGCCTCAGCTTCCCTAATCAGCCTCTTTTTCTTTCTCTCCCCTTGACTTATTCATAGCTTCTCTTGACTGTTTCCTCTCTCCACGAAACTGAACGAATGAATATTTATTTTCTTTCGAATCTCGAGAACACATATAAACTAAAAAGTTACGCGCCCTATAATTCATAGCTGCGAGTGGGGTGAAGAGAAACTGGCGTTTTTGACTCCCCCTGGTTATTTTTCATCCCCCCCGGGGAACGAAACTTTAATTTAAACCTAAATCACCAATAAATTCTCGACTTCGGCTTCCTTTTTACGACTTAAATACATATTGTGCATGTACATAATTTCAATAGCACTTGTAAACAGCATTGTAAAGTTACTACGACAATATGTCGCCGTCCCTAATTTAAGAGCTAGCAACCAGAGGGAAGGAAACCATTTAATACCATATTATCTTTTATTATTCACGATAAGGAATCGTTTGTTACTCTTACAACGCATACAAAACTAAAAGAGAGAAGGATATATTGTTGTATCACAAGGATTCGAACCCGACTCGCTAACTACAATATACATAGCTGTAGTATATAATATTAATCCACGCCCTGTTTTCAGAACAGACAACATCCTTTTCCTCGCTGGATACTTGAACTGTATGAAACACCAAACTAATAACACAGACCCGTAAAATGTGGCAGACCTACTAATATGACTTGCGATTTGGTATTCATCTTCGGAATTATGATCGTACACATACATGTAAGATCCATAAAAGTTTTTCTTGGTCATCACACTCTAGTGTTGAACTCCCGAAACAATGGTACACTTCGAGATTAGAGTAAGCAATTTTCAACTTCCATACGGTGTTAAAGGACAACGTTCGTGTATATGTACACACACACACAAACGTACATTTTTTTTTGCTAATTAAAAACTGTGTTCAAATTCACCAGCTCCCTCTGATGTCTTCATCATTAGACATTAACCTTTAAGTTTAGAATATTGAAAGTAGGTGTTATTTATATAGAAAATAAAAGGTGTAATAAAATAAAACGAGTTATTTGTTATAAAGTTCACACCCTAAGTCATAAACCAATATCTTTATAATACCTATTATGTATTCTATAATTATAGAAATGGATTTCTCACTTTTTACGAGTATACAATAAACTCTGCCTTAATTTGAACCACAGTAAAACGCCATAGTAACCAAACACCTACAAACTTTCAGACTGAATATGTGGGAGTGTCTGCGTAAGACACATAAGAAGTGACGTCATTATTAGCTAATCTATCAATCACGTACCTGGTAGGTTTATTTTCATGTTTTTCACTACCATTTTAACTCCTTTCAATAAGCATAATATCTAAATAATACTGACATTGTTACGTGAAGTAGGTAATTCAAATATTATATAAACTATAATCAGAAAGGAAAAAAAAATAACATTTTGAAATAAATTTAGCAAGCAGATTTATGTGCCTTATATTTTTATTTTTGCAATTAGCGAAGTTATTTGTTCCCAAAATAACTTCAATTTATGTATTTTCGCAAATTCAAACTATTATTAGCGATAATTACTCAACGAAATAAATATGCTGCAAAAATCGTAACCCCCTATGGAAGTAAAATGGTCCGAGTCTGTCTCGCAGGCTCGTGCCACGCGCACTGTTCACCAAGAACATCTCAAAACTGACGTCTCTCCCTTAAAAAGTAAACATGGAATGGTCGTTTCGCTGCACTTCGTAACAGAGATGGAATTGGTTCTTTTACATCTCCAAGTTGTGAAAATTAAAAATCTCCGAAACAATAGGCGTTTTTATTTGTATAAATTATTAAATGATTGGCATACAATCTTAAAGTACTAAAACCGAACGAAGAAGTGATGATTACCACCTTTTACTTTGGTAATTTGGGTTCATTTGAAGAAAATCTATCATCAAAGGATTACTGGACTGGGTAAGCGGCTAAGTACGGTTACAGTATTGTCGTAGCGCGACACGTGTTTACATATCACGTATTTCCACTATACAAGTTTTGGTCAGTGGCACTAATTCAGTAAAGGGTAGATAAATGTATAATGTTTTATACGATGCTAATATATATGATCTATTAAGACTTCGTTAGATCGTTTAGTAATTTTATATGAATTACGAATTCAGCAGGTTGGTTGGGCAGTCTCATTTTTGGTTGTCTGGGGTAGGAAACGTGGGTTTTTAGTGAATTAACATGTATTTAAGCCAATAAATAAATACACTTATTTTCATAATGTTTTAACATACGAATTACCAGTAATACATATCACGAATAGAAAGGATATATACCACACTGCGTAACATAATCAATTAACCGTGTTTTTATATGAGGAATGTAATAGGAATAATTTCTTGTATAGCAAAGCCATATCGGGTCGTCTGCTGTGTCCACCGAGGGGAATCGAACCCTTGATGTTAGCGTTGTAAGTCCGTAGACTTGCCGCTGTCCCAGTGGGGGCGTAATTTCTTGTATTATTATATTTGGATGTTAATGGTGAACTTTGGAATTATTAACACGGAATAAATTTACTAATGTCAATTCATCTGTTTGTTAATGATTGGGCTCAGTGTAATTGTCATAATTTTAACGTACGGTACAAGTTAGTTTTGTTCACATCACATTTAATAGGTCAAAAAGTCTGGATCTCAGTTCGGTAGGTGTTTAATATTCATCCGTTAAAATGGCAGTCGTGATATACAAAGCAAACTTCGTCCGCAGCCCCCCGGAAAATGAAAAGCTTATTTCTTAATTTATTCAGTACATTCATATCATGTTGCTTAGAGATGTCCCCTGGAGAAACTTCTGTTGACACCCACGATGGTCCATACCAGGCGCTATGAACAAAAATGTCAGAAGATTTTTAGATCCCACTGCACGAGACTGACCTCATACTATTGTCACGTAATTTTGTCAACGTAATAATATTATTGACATTAAACTGTAATTACGAAACACAATTGACAAGCAACTTTTATTGTGTTTGGTGGAAGTTTGTGCTTCACATTAATTAGGAGTGTTAACGAAGCCCCTAGTTATTATCCTGTAACTGCCATGTTACCTGTCAATGTAAATATAAATAAAAAATGTTAACTTAGGCGTTGAGTAACAAAGTTTCTTTCCCTTTAGCGCCACTATATAAATACACCCTGAAATTTTACTGGTTTAACCGTTAGTGTACTTGCAACTTTCATGATTTTATAGGCTTAACTAAAGGTCATTTGCAAAGTATTTATTGAACTTATCAATTGGTCCAAGTCGTTTTATAACTCACCCAACATCCTCATAAAAGCAGTAAATATTTAAGTTTAATAAGTTTCTAGTTATATTTCTATCAGTAACAGCCCAATTTCTGATCTGATTGCCCTGATAAAACAACTAACTGGTCTAACCCTAAACTATAATAATGTAGTTTTCTCAGCTAACTAGGGAGTGTATTTGCTCATATTTACAGAATTTCTATTCTACACATGTAATACATCAACTGATATTTTGCATATTTTCAGTTTAATAATCATGGACGATATTAATATAATTTTGTTAACCAAACCATTACAAACAGTAATTAGTAGGCCTACTTATTTAAATGCTCTAGTGTAAATAATATGCCAAATTCGAGGTCCACTTTTCCAAATCCCCATAAAAGTTTTTGTGAAATACCTGTATTCCCTAAGGGGTTGAATGAAAAGTTTTACCATTGTGTAAGTTTCAGGGCCAAGATGGTTCATTTGACACCATTTACTGACTGGGGAGTCCAACAGTTTGGTAGAAAGGGTTTGAGGGAAATCCACAGATTTTCCAAACATTATACAAGAATTAATATCGGAAAGCCTGGAAACAATGTAAGATAAAGGTAGTATAGTAAAATAAACTGTTTGAGTGTGAGGTTAAACTATGTTGAATTTGAGAGAGATGCGAATGTTTTGTTAAAGTAAAAAATTTTTTTAGGTGAGACGAGGGTGGAAAATGTGTTACCCAGGTGCTGTGGATAACATATTAAGGTTGACTGTGGATAACATTGTATATTTGATACCAAATGTGGGATAAGACATCAGCTTTTACAAATGTTTTTTCAACTTTCGATTTACTAGTCATGGAAAAACTGCCGACGAGCTCAAATGTGACGTAAAGGTACAACAATAAACTTCGTGCTTGTCAACAAGGCAACACTGCCGCTTTCCTTCAGTTGTGATTTAAAGAAGTTGTGACAAATATAATGAACAGTGGTAAAGCTTTCGGATGGGTAACCGTCGGTAATATTCACTTGCCTTTTATATTTCGTTTGTGTCAAAGATACGTTGCAGTTAAAATTGTACAACAAGAAATAGTGAAGAAGTTTGCTGGACTGTTACCACCTTACGTCTTCACGTGCACAAACATCAAAAGTCACTACATTACAAAAAGGGAAGCAAAACTCTTGAATGAAATTAATGGACATCATTGTGGTTTTCAATATGCAAAAGATGAGTTTACAAGCAAAGACTTGATTGTTTCTTTGGCAGATGTCATCAAATTTTATGACTTTTTAAAGTTGTGCCAAGAGAAACTTACCAGTTCTCCTTCCTCTGACTATACACGAAAAAGAGATTGTGGTTTGTTGAAGGTGAATGAAACTATAATACCATATGTGCAGACAGAAGTATCAAAAATCCTACCAGTTTGCATGTTACCTGAGAATGTATTGCAGTGTGAAACAACAAAAGGAACTCAATGGGATGTTGCTTACATGAGGTTTTTATGCCAAGTTGCAGGTTTGGATAAAACAAAAGTGAAACCTGATACTGCCTTTGTAGCAGTAGATAATCTATCAACTGCCAATTCCGAGTTGGGAATTGTTATAGCTGAATGGTGGCCAGAAACCATACCTTTGGTTAAAAAACCTGTCTCTTCCCCTCATGCTCAAAATTACACAAATGCAACGAATGAGGTGACAGTAATGAACTCTAAGACAAAACAAAAAACAAGTAAAGCATGTGATACTTTGGGGAGGACAAAACAACTAAGTTTCAGTGAACTGTCTGATAATTTTAGCATACAACGACATACTTACCACATAGTCCCTAGATCAGAAGGAAGCATGCCTAGTTTAACTGCATCTTGTAGAGTTAAGGAGGTTCTAAAAGATGGGTTTTGTCTGAAGGATCACTGGGGAAAACTTATACCAAACCAAACACTCTTATTTGGTGGATTAACAGCAGTTCCTGCTTGTGGTTACTTTGTGAGACCATCTGCTTCAGAAACCAGACAGCCTGCTACTTGTGAAAACTTAGTTGAATCATCTTTAGAAGAAGGAAGTGAAAATGAAAGCAGTTTACCTACAATAACAGAAGAAACCGAGTCTCACGAAACAATCCAGGCCTCCACAAAAGAACCCACTTCCTGCAGTCTTGTTGAAAGAACCGATAGGACATCACAAGTGATACAGTTGAAAACAGACACAACTGACAAGGATTCCACTCCAATAAACATGTCCTCTACTACAATGCCAGTGGTTCCAAAGGTTATTCTAACTGCAACAGATATTAACACACTGTATGCTAACTCCAAATATCCTGTGGAAGTGATAATACCATTACCTGTTCAATCTCAAACTTTAAATATGGACAACACTGAAGCCCAGCTTAGTGTTGAGAAGTGCTCTTCTGGGTTCTCGAGTGGTTATGTGGATTCAGAATCTGAAAAAGACAACTCTCTTATACTGTCGGAGACGACGGGCTTCTTTGTTCCTAACATCAGTTACTCCGTCTCGGAGGTCAACATTCATGGAAAGAGTCTTCTGGCTGTGAACATGGATTCTTCTCCGGAACCAGTTCTGGTGACGAGTCTGACCGAAGTGGTAAACAACTTCGAGACTGGAACAGTAACATCATGTGAATCCGTGTTACAAAATGTATTGAAGGTACACATGTATCCATGCAATAGGTACGTAAAAGGAACAAACAAACAACACACCTTTAATGTCATTATTGTAGGTTAAAATTATACGAAGGTTTGAAGGTCTGTCATAATTAAAATAATGGATCATTCAGCTGTTTTACTTGTTATGCAACCCAAAGAGCTATCCAGCCTGTCAGATGATTTCAAAATTATAATAAACATGACAGTTGGACAAATTATAAGCCAATAATTTCTGTGCATGACAACAGCTACAGTGATATTTATACTATTAAACAGTAAACACGAGTATGGAGGTAGTGAATTTACATGTGGTTGTGCAAGTTTAAATTCATAAGAGTTCATAGTAACAAGTTATTTATCAAAACTTTAACCACATAGCACGTTCTGTTTATTTATCAAAACTTTAACCACATAGCACGTTCTGTTTATTTATCAAAACTTTAACCACATAGCACTTTCTGTTTATTTATCAAAACTTTAACCACATAGCACGTTCTGTTTATTTATCAAAACTTTAACCACATAGCACGTTCTGTTTATTTATCAAAACTTTAACCACATAGCACGTTCTGTTTATTTATCAAAACTTTAACCACATAGCACGTTCTGTTTATTTATCAAAACTTTAACCACATAGTATATTCTATTTATTTATCAAAACTTGAACCACATAGTATGTTCTGTTTATTTATCAAAACTTTAACCACATAGTATATTCTTAGTTTCTGAGTGGATCTGAAATCAAGAAAGATACTTCTAACAAGGGGGAAATTGGAATAAGTGGATACAAGGTGATCACAAATGAAACAAAAACAATATTTTAAAGACACTTTATGACTGGATTAATAAATCATTACAAATTTTTGTTTCTCCTACGTAGTTAGCTCCATTAGTTTACAAGTTGTTTTATTTCTGGTTGGAAAGTTACATCACTAATATTGGAGTAATGTTCTTGTTTTATTGTTAACGTAAAAGCTGTAATAACTGTTTCAGTCTCTGAGCAAGTGTAATTATTCATCAAGCTTATGAGATAGTTTTTAAGTAGATACATGTGTTTAGTCTAAGTTTTACTTAGTTGATGTAACCGACTTCTTAATCTAACCCTGTAACTATTGGTTCTGTTACTCAGAGGTCTTTCAAACAAACCACAGCATTTTGATTTTCAAATTCATTCAGCATATGTATTCTTAATGGGTATGTTTTATAGATAAAAACACTTGGCAATCCATTAAGAAACTTGAAACAAGACATATTTTCACTCTGGTTGTATTTTTTGTTGACAGCCAACAGAGACAAGTTCTGGTTAATCATGGAGCTGAAGTCAAACCTGACGACAAGCTGGTTGAGATCAAAGACTTACAGAAGTACATGCCTCAGTTATTGTACATGTTCAAGAAAACTGGTGCAACTCCCAAAAATCTAGAAAGTTCTGAACCACCACCCTTAAAGAAAGTGTGTACTGAGGCTGAAGAGACTGATTACGTATTAATGTGTAGTAATTGTTGATTTTTACCTTATTTTGATTTTTGAAGTCATTCATTGCTTTCAAGCTGTGATGTCACCTAAATCTGAAGTTTATTTTTATCCAACATGTTAAAACATTAAAAAGTACCGAGTAACTCTGTCCTGTTTGCTTAAGTTACAACACTACCTTGAAGACTTGTTAATAAATCTTGTGGCCAGTCTGTTGTAATAATTAAGTTGAACTTCCGTTAAAGATGGCTTGGTTTTTTTCAAGGCACGAATAAAATGGTGATTTCTTACAGCAAGAGCTTCAAAGCCATCCTCTTCTAAAGCTTCAAGAGCTGCCTGTTGATAAAAACAAATTTATGTGACAAACATCATAGTTTAATGTGCACAAAAACTTGTTTAATGACAATACACACCAGATGGTTTCTATATATATATATTACATCTAGCCAGGGAAACTCAGACTTGCAATCCTATTTAATTAATTAGGAAACAAAATACCAAGAATACCTAACCATAAAAATTGAGAACCACTTGTGTTGAATCAAAGTAATGATATATGACAAGGTGTTCAACTGAACACATTGGCTAACAGTAGGTTTGGAAACTTTAACAAACTAACTTCCAGTTGAAGTACATTGGGACATTTCACCTTCTATATTAAGACCTTCTTAATGTAACTGTAGGTACGATCTTATACAAGATTGTTCAGCCATGTGATATAGTTCGGGCAGTGTCGGCGTGATAGTGATTGATTGGCGTTGTCATCTTAGTACGTGTAGAGTTTGTTTGATGTGGTTGTCCGTAGGTTACTGAATTACAACCCGCTGAGTTCTGGTTTGTCCAGTTTCTTTGACTTTTGTTTCCTACAGTTAGCTTTACCTCAAATTCGTGGTTGATTTCAGTTCATGACATTTCCTGTTTTGTAGTTAGGTTCAGCCAAGACCAATTTGTGTGAATGTGTTAGTGCAGTTGCATTTTTATGTTGATTTTATCATCCAACTAGTTTCTCTTTGAGCATCAAACTGATGATATTTCTTCCGTTTAGTGTTGTTGGTTGGTTCGCTGTATCAAGGATGCTTCTTACACATTTTAACACTCTAAAACAAGCTCTAATCATTCACTGTATCCTCTAAGTTTTTTACTTGACACAGAATTTATTGGAGGTATATGATTCAAGATGGACTTGGTCTTGTGAATACTATACATCCAGTAAACCCCCACATTAAGGTTTTTGTGTTTACCAAGAAAATTTTGCGTAGTGTAGTCATAAGTAGACCAGATTTTGTTATAACTTAATCTTTTTACTGTGAAATGTATGCTCCAGCTGCAGTAAAAGGGTTTGAAGCTCATCAGCCTTTTCTTTATGCCACCCTGCAGTCCATTTGTGATTGGCTGTTTCATTTATGGGTGTAGATTTATTGACGACTCACTGTGAGTAAGTCACTAGTGACAGTCGAATGGAGCGTTTCAAGTGAAGAAGCAAGATGGAATGCCGTGACTGATGTGGGAATTCATCAAATGAAACAAACGACACCATTACCATTAGAAAGGAAATGTTAAACTGACTTTGTTTATACATTATGAAGTTAAGACTAAACTGCTTTATACTGAATACAAACTGACTTTATACTGAATACAAACTGACTTTATACTGAATACAAACGACTTTGTTTATACATTATGAAGTTAAGACTAAACTGCTTTCTTGAACACAAGCTGTTTAATTAATGTATAAATAAAAACTGAAGTTCTATATATTCATATGTGTCTGTGTTTACTTATTGTACAAAGATAATTTTCTATGATTTCACCTTTTTAACAAATAGATGTTTGTTAAGGATTCCTTCAGCAGCTTTATACATCAAAGTGTTCCATAGTCCAAAAAGTTTGGGATATACTTATCAACATTGAACACTACAAGTCTAGTAATCCACTACGTTCAACACGTCTTGTGATCCACTACATTGACCACTACTTGTCTTGTGATCCACTACATTGACCACTACTTGTTTTGTAATTCCCCACATTGAAGACCATTCTCAGAGTTGTGTATTTATCATTTATACCTTCAAAGACTAAAATAACTTGCTTCTGACTTTTATTCAATACTCACGAGGCTTAAACAAAATAGAAACATAATTTTTAAAGTGAAAGGGTTTACCTCTCTGCACAAGTTTTCTAAGTCAGCACCAGAAAATAAGTGTGTATTTTCAGCCAGCCAGGTCAAGTCACAGTCTGCTAGAGGCATGTTCTTCGTTAATACTTTTAAAATCGACTCTCTTCCCTAGAAGGTTAAACCATTAGGTTATTGGATACTCACAATTGGACCTCACATTAATGTTTTAGTTTTAAGATAAAATTTGCAAGAGTTAATATTGATCTTAAAGTGACCAGTCTGAGGTTAGCCTGTGTATTGTACAGAATTCACCATGACATGTAAAACATGATTCTGAGTTTATAAACTGGCAAAAATAATATTCACGAATACTTCAATCAGACATATTATTTGGTATATCATGTTTTAATATTATTTAGAACTCTGCTATTCAACAGTATTTAATGTGTATACACACACACAGATCCATAACATAAAAACACAAGATCAACTTATGCAAGAGTTGGAGGGAAAAAAAACAAACATATATTATGATACATTTGGATCATCTGCGAGTGAAACATATTAAATCAGTAGGGCAGTTTGATTTTCTAATTCACATTAACAGTTCTCATCTTAATGGAAACCATGATAGTTTATAGATGGTGTGATAGCACCTCTTTTTTCTAGCGTAAAATAATAGAGAAACATCTTTATGTATCCATGACAGTGTATATGAAATAAACACAAGACTGCAGGGTCATGTTTCCCTCAAAGCTTCATTTATGGATATATAACGTTTGACATAAAAAAGTTTTTCTTCCCACAAGTAAGGAAACATAACGTAAGAATGAGTCTACATCACAAACAGGCTTACTGTCTTCATCTATAGTGTTTAGTGACAATGTACAACAGTTAAAACCTTTAAAATAAGGTATACAAGTCACCTGGCCATCTGGTGGTGGAACATAAATGATCATATCAAATCTTCCAGGCCTAAGAAGAGCTTCGTCAACAAGGTCAGGACGATTGGTTGCACCAACAACCATAACATCATTATTATCTACGGATAATTGAGATTTCTGAAAAACAAACAAGATAAAGATACTCTTAACTCTGGTTAAATATAACTACTTGTTACAAGAAACTAAACTGTCGTTAGATGTAACTACTTGTTACAGGTAACAAGAAACTAAATTGTCGTTAGATATAATTAAATGTTACAAGTAACCCAAGAAACTAAACTGTCGTTAGATGTAACTACTCACCCAAGAAACTAAATTGTCATTAAATATAACTACTTGTTACAAGTCACCCAAGAAACTAAACTGTCGTTAGATGTAACTACTCGTTACAAATAACCCAAGAAACTAAATTGTCGTTAGATGTAACTACTCGTTACAAATAACCCAAGAAACTAAATTGTCGTTAGATGTAACTACTCGTTACAAGTCACCCAAGAAACTAAACTGTCGTTAGATGTAACTACTCGTTACAAGTCACCCAAGAAACTAAACTGTCGTTAGATGTAACTAAATGTTACAAGTAACCCAAGAAACTAAACTGT
The DNA here is from genome assembly GCF_004210375.1 of Tachypleus tridentatus. NCBI lineage: Eukaryota > Metazoa > Arthropoda > Merostomata > Xiphosura > Limulidae > Tachypleus > Tachypleus tridentatus. The sequence continues at coordinate 54,665,777 of NC_134827.1, forward strand.
CGTTAGATGTAACTACTTGATATAGGTAATTCAACAATCTAAACTTGCTAGGTAATAAGTGTGTCAGACATTTCGCTGTATTGGTTGTATGAAGGTACTTTAATATCATTTGAACATTGTATCACATTAAGTAATGTTTTTCAATGCCATATTGATGGTAGTTTTATGTTTGTTTGTGTGGTTCATATATGGAACCCTGCAACCAATAAAATAATGGAACCAGAAGTAATTTTGTGAATAATAAGTTTAGAAGAAAATGTTTGAAATGTTGATTGGATATGGACCCCACTTGTACATCAAAAGTCACCTACATCAACTGAGTCATGTGCTGTGATCTTACAACATCTGTCTAGGAACATCCAATGTTAGAATCATTTGTCCTAAATATGTTTTAGGTGAAGTCACAATTAATAATCTTTTGAAATACTGAAATTTTGAAAATACTAATTACAAGTGACAATTACTTCTCCGGTTTACATTAATTTATTGAAAAATACAGAAAAACTAAACAAAATTTATAAAAATAAATATTTCATGTTATATATTCACCAAAGGTTGAGTAATATAAAGGGTTCTCCTAATTGCACAGTCAACAGGATGCAATGTTACCTTTCACTGGAAACTAAGATGCCAAAGAGAACAAGTAAACAGCATGCTAGATGTAGGCACACAAATCATTATTATGATATGATGAAAGTTTCATTCTGTTACCTTTCCTACACTGAGGATGAAAACAATTAGGTACATGTCTTTCACAACACTGAACTTAATATTTGGGACACATTTTCAAGTGATTTGTTTTTCAATATTTTCGTTAAATAATTGTACATGTTTATTTTCGAAAGCCATTTGTTCCTTGCATTATACTCTTAATGCTTTATATGAATTATAATAATAATTTTTTTTCTTTAGGTGGTAGAGGTATGCTCTTGGTCTGAAAACATGCTAAGTAAACATGTTACTAATAAAAATGTCAAAACATAAAAATATGTTCTGGACTGATAATTTAATCAAAATGAAAGTCTTGTTTCTCATTTCGTATTTTACAGTAACTCCACGAAACTAGTTTTTGGTTCTAACCTGAATTTCTAGAGTAGGAGTCCCTTCATATTCAAGTGTTCCTCTTTTGTCTTCAATTCTGATACCTGTAAATATGAATCACAACTTTACTGACTGATAAATATGAAATAAAACTTCTGTAGTCTTAAGTTAAAATAACAAAGGAAGTACGAATTATTTACCTTTCAAGAAATTATTGTCTTAGTTCAGTTTATTGAATAAAATATAAAACTATACCTGAACAAAAACCTGATAAAATGTTAAAATATTGTCTCATTGTGCTTGTAAAATATTGTAAGATGTAAAGAATGTGTTTGCCAATTATCAACTAAAAGTTCTTACTTGTATTTCTTTATAGTACAAACTCATACAGTAGCTGTGTGTGACTTGTTGGTGATAAATTAAAATATAAACAGCATGCTCTCAAATTGTTTTCAAAATAATATACGTATATTCAAACTAGTTAAACCTATTAGAACAAATTCTCTTTGTTACATATACCTCTATTGTTCTTGTCAAATGCCGGTACTCTTTCTACCGTACTAATTAACATACGGTGTATAAATCACAACGTTGTGGGAGTTACCATACTTGTATACTGCTCTTCCAATAATCATTTGGCCTTCTTTCTTCAAAATATCCTATTATTTTTGTGAAAGTGCACCAAGGCTGATTCAGTTACTTTAGAATCACACTTTGAAGGAATAACTTATTATTATTTTTCACTTTCCTAATATTCGTCTCACTCTAAGATATTAAACGTTAGGCCTAAGTTAAACGTTAAGCCTATAATTTTAATCTTTTTTTTTTCTACTGTCTTTGTCTGTCTGCTGTTCCTGCTTATCTCATGCTATTTATATGTTTATCACCAAATCGTCTACTCGCTACATTCTCAACATCAGTGACTTACAAGCATAAATTCCAAACACCATCTGCTTTAACTCTCTCATAATGAAAACACAACAACTAAATAATCATAAAGTGTTCATTAACAAAATAAATTAACACTGAACAGCTTTAGTCCTAATATGAATGAAGTGATAAATAAGGAGTTCATTGACATCAGTTATGACTTCCCTATTTTTGTTATTGATAGAATATTTCATAATTATTTAAACAGAAGGTTGGAATACCATTCACCCAAGAAGTACCCAACTTATCAGTTTACCATATGTTCCATCAGAAACACGTGAATTAGTTACGTTATTTGTATTTATCAATTCACCATACTCAGGTAAATGTTCTTTAACTGTAAACAACAATCAGTTAAGGAAGTTATTAAAAGAGCGAGATGTGTGTTTAAATATAATTGATCCCTATAATCCTTCTTCAGGTATGTGGACTGAAGCTCTCCTTTACGATCATAATTTCTTGTTTATGAATTTACCCATTTTTGATACCAGCAAGGTTACATGTTCTAAAAAAAAAACAAAATTGATAATTCAACAGAATGAACTCACATACCTAATATACCTATTGAGTCTAGTGTACTCATTCAATTCACACACTCATCTTGTCAAACATTGTGTTTTCTGTCACACATTTTTGCTCCTTAGATGATAACTCTTCCATCAATAAAATGGTTGACATATCTAATATAAAACCTAAATTTTTTTATGTCTGAAATGAATGTTCAACAGGTCCTGACCTTCAGAAAAGAAATCCCGTATTTCCACAAAATACAAAAATTCCTCATAACAAAACAGTAGTTTGGCCATAGCTTGGTTTTACACATTCCTCTCAAACCATCACAAACTCAGATGTGCCTGTGTGCAGCTAACACTAATTGCCCCATTTAACATACTGGCTTTGCCCCCATTTGTCCAGTAACTAAATTCCAGAAACTACAAATATGTGGACTCTGCACATACAATGACATCGCTGAATTTGGCCTTCTGTCACTTACCTACACCATCCAGTTCATTTAATAATGTAGATAAAACTCTCTCCTGGACACTCTGGTGCTTAGCAGCTGCCCGCTTTCCAACCACAGAGTCTAATTCATCGATAAAAACTATGGACGGTGCTCCAAGTCTTGCATGGTGAAAAACCTAGAGAATGATTGCTTCAGCTGATGAATGAAACTTATATTTGACCATACTGTAATACTTAAAGTTTTATTCTGTGTACAAGTAGCACTGAGATGAACAATTCAATGTTGCAACTTAGAAAAAACAAGATTACTAAGGAAGAAATGTGATTTATATGTGACAGAGCAGTATTAATTACCTGTAATGGATTCTTCCAATCATCTAACAGTGATAAGCATATACATACCTGGGAGATGGATCGTTCAGAGTTGCCAACTAACCCAATCATCTGACAGTGATAAACATATACATACCTGGGAGATGGATCGTTCAGAGTTACCAACCAACCCAATCATCTAACAGTGACAAGCATATACATACCTGGGAGATGGATTGTTCAGAGTTACCAACTAACCCAATCATCTGACAGTGATAAACATATACATACCTGGGAGATGGATCCTTCAGAGTTACCAACTAACCCAATCATCTGACAGTGATAAGCATATACATACCTGGGAGATGGATCGTTCAGAGTTACCAACTAACCCAATCATCTAACAGTGACAAGCATATAAATACCTGGGAGATGGATCGTTCAGAGTTACCAACCAACCCAATCATCTAACAGTGACAAGCATATACATACCTGGGAGATGGATTGTTCAGAGTTACCAACTAACCCAATCATCTGACAGTGATAAACATATACATACCTGGGAGATGGATCCTTCAGAGTTACCAACTAACCCAATCATCTGACAGTGACAAGCATATACATACCTGGGAGATGGATCGTTCAGAGTTACCAACTAACCCAATCATCTGACAGTGACAAGCATATAAATACCTGGGAGATGGATCGTTCAGAGTTACCAACCAACCCAATCATCTGACAGTGATAAACATATACATACCTGGGAGATGGATCGTTCAGAGTTACCAACCAACCCAATCATCTGACAGTGATAAGCATATACATACCTGGGAGATGGATCGTTCAGAGTTGCCAACCAACCCATTCATCTGACAGTGATAAGCATATACATACCTGGGAGATGGATCGTTCAGAGTTACCAACCAACCCAATCATCTAACAGTGACAAGCATATAAATACCTGGGAGATGGATCGTTCAGAGTTACCAACTAACCCAATCATCTGACAGTGATAAACATATACATACCTGGGAGATGGATCATTCAGAGTTACCAACTAACCCAATCATCTAACAGTGACAAGCATATACATACCTGGGAGATGGATCCTTCAGAGTTACCAACTAACCCAATCATCTAACAGTGACAAGCATATAAATACCTGGGAGATGGATCGTTCAGAGTTACCAACTAACCCAATCATCTAACAGTGACAAGCATATAAATACCTGGGAGATGGATCGTTCAGAGTTACCAACTAACCCAATCATCTAACAGTGACAAGCATATAAATACCTGGGAGATGGATCGTTCAGAGTTACCAACTAACCCAATAATCTAACAGTGACAAGCATATAAATACCTGGGAGATGGATCATTCAGAGTCACCTACTAACCTAATCATCTAACAGTGACAAGCATATAAATACCTGGGAGATGGATCGTTCAGAGTTACCAACTAACCCAATCATCTAACAGTGACAAGCATATAAATACCTGGGAGATGGATCGTTCAGAGTTGCCAACTAACCCAATCATCTGACAGTGATAAACATATACATACCTGGGAGATGGCTTGTTCAGAGTCACCTACTAACCCAATCATCTGACAGTGATAAACATATACATACCTGGGAGATGGATCGTTCAGAGTCACCTACTAACGGTGAAAATATCTGGGCTCCACTAACAGCCAAGAACGTAACATGACAATTTGTAGCTGCTGCTTGGACTAAATTTGTCTTGCAGCAACCTGGAGGGCCAAACAGTAGCACTCCTCGAGGCTTGGAAATTCCCATACGGGCAAAAGCTTCAGGGTACAGAAGGGGCCATTCGACAGCCTGAAGAGAGTATATAATACACAGTTGTGAATATAAGGTATTAAGTTTCTGTTGTAGCTCAAGGTTTCCTCTCTAATCTTAGGATTTAGGCCATCTTATCTTTTCTTGACCTTTTATCTTTTAAAAATATGTACAACTTCAGTTCTGAACACTTAAACTTTACAACATCTGGACCTGGAAAAATGTTGTTAACATGTTTGTCTTTACTGTCATAAACAGGTCAGTGATATTAGATTTTTATATTTCCAAAAATGGTGGTGCATACATACCATATGAAGATGAGGCTTAAAAGTATCCCTTCCACCCCAAAAAGAAAAACAATTGAAAATGTCAATTATTCTCTGAGAAAGACAAATAACCAAGTATATGCTTGTTTGTTTTGATTTTTAACATTTTGTTTTTTATGTATTTTTGCATGTTTATTGTTCAATTTATTTAACATATTTCTGTGTTTGATGTGGGCCTTTTGCCAAAATGTCACAATGTGACTGATTGATTGATTGATTTAGTGTTTTATGGCACAAAGCAGCAAGGCTATCTGTGCCAAACGTCTGGTAAAAAGGTAAAAACAAATTAAATGTAGTAAAACACAGAAAAGGAAATGAAGGTAAAACAAAACATCATTGAAAAACAGAAAAAGTATAAAACCAATGTTGACACCAAGTCTACATGTTAAGAGAGAGAGCAGAGTAAAAGAAGTTGTAAAGGACTTCCTGTAGCATAATGGTAATGATCATAACCCACCAGAAAGACTAACAGGCAAGTTATAGAACCACCGTCAGTCACCTGAAGTTGGTCTTTCCAGTCCTGGTGTCGAGTTAGTTAATGTTCTGGCCATTTTCCAATTTCAAATTGCACTAGAGAGATTGAGACTCTGAAAAGGGAACCACAATTAAAAAGGTGTAATGAATAAATATCCAACACTTAAATGAGATTAAAAAGATTAATGACCATGAAAAAACTAAAAACTTTATCAAGGTGGACAGTGTCACCATCACCAATAACACTGTCCAATGTTCCAGACAAACCCTGGGAAAAAACATGTTTAAAATGGTGCTGTCGTTGAGAGTCCTAATGATGACAAGAAAGTAAAATGTGGCTAACAGTGATTTGAGTGTTACACAAACTACACACTGGTGCATAAAAGAAAATGATGAGTTAAAAAACTGTGACCAAGCGTAGTCTAGTTAGAACAACTTCCTCCTTCCGAACATTACGGAAGCTAGATGGCCAAAGTCCAATATAGGGTTTTATTTGAAAAAGCTTGTTGTCACGTTGCTCTCTCCAAGTGGACTGCCAGCTGGCACGGAGCCGAGCCTTGAATACAAGATCATAGTCCATGTACGGAATAGGCACAGTGGTGATAGTACCTGAGCAGATAGATTTAGCTGCCGTGTCTGCAAGCTCATTCCTGCGAATACCAATATGGCCTGGTGTCCAGAAAACCTAGATAGAAGTGGATGTTAATGAGAAATGGGCCAGTTGGTTTTGAATATCAGTGAGAACAGGGTGTGAGACAACGTGAAGTGATTCCAAGGCCAGCAGAGAACTAAGCGAGTCAGTATAAATAGTGCAGTTGGAGTACTGCTTAGCTTCAATATGATCCAGGGCAAGAGATATGGCGTACAGTTCAGCAGTGAACACAGAAGATGTAGAGGTGATTCTGCACACAACCACCAAACCACAACAAACCATGGCAGAGCCCACTGAATTACCTGATTTGGAACCATCTGTACAAATTGGAACGGAATGATTGTTTGAAAGATGTTTATTAAATAAAAGACGGTACTTCCAATCTGGAGCATCTGCCTTTTTCAGATGACTGAAAGAAAAAAAACATTTGGGGACTGTAATAAGCCATGGTGGGATGGGCTGACCAGTGGATTCTGCAGTGTTATCCAAGGACAGATCCAAATCATCCAATAGCGCCTGGATGCGAAGGCCAAAAGGAGCAATGGCAGATCGTCTGGTCTGAAAAAGTACGGCCCACTGAGGAAGGAAAACACATCCCCAGGTGGGATGCTTTGGTAAGGAACGAAGTTTAGAAGAATATAGTAAAGACAGTTGAAAATAGCGAAGGTGCATAGAAGGTTCTTGAGATTCCACATATAAGCTTTGAACTAGGGAGGTGTGGAAAGCCCCAGTGCAGAGTCGAAGTCCTTGGTGATGAATGGAGTACAGCATCTTTAAGGCCGTGGGTCTGGCAGAGCCATAGACCATTGATCCATAGTTGAGTTTTGATCGAATAAGAGCACGATATACCTTTAACAATGAACATCGATCTGCTCCCCAACTGGCAGTAGAGAGGACACGGAGAATGTTCAGTGCTCTTGTGCATTTAACCCGTAGCTGCTTTAAGTGTGGTATAAAGGTCAGCTTACAGTCAAAGATAAGCCCCAAGAACTTGGTCTCAGGAACCACTGGCAGCAAAACTTCACCAATATGAAGTTCAGGACCAGAGTGAATACCCCGTTGGCAGCAAAAGTGCATGCAAACGGTTTTAGTGAGAGAACAATTAAAGCCGTTTGCCATAGTCCACTTCAGTACATGATTGAGGGCAGTTTGTAGTTGCCGCTCAATATATCTCATGTTCGACGACTTTCACATCTCGTGTCAGTCGTCGACATACAGCCCATTTGCAACAGTGAGAGGGAGTTATTCAGTGATGGCATTTATCTTTATACTGAAAAGTGTCGAACCCACATGAACTTGGAATCTCCTGTCCATTAAATAATTTTTAATAAACATGGGTAAATGGCCACGTAACCCATATGTATGGAGGTCTCGCAAAATGCCATACCTCCATGTTGTGTCATAAGCCTTTTCAATATCAAAGAATATTGAAACAAGATGTTGGCGTTTGAGAAAGGCTTCTCTGATTGATGTTTCAAGTCGAATAAGGTGGTCTGTGGTGGAGTGCTGTCGTCGGAACCCACACTGGGTGGGTGAGAGGAGGTTGTTTGATTTGAGGAACCAAACAAGACGAGCATTAACCATCCTTTCTACGGTCTTACAGAGACAGCTCGTCAAAGCAATTGGTGGGTAGTTTGAAGGAATCTTGGGATCTTTCCCAGGCTTAGAGAAAGGTAAAATAATAATCTGGCGCCAGGCATCAGGAAAAACATTCTCCTGCCAGATCCGGTTAAAGACAATTAGAAAAATATCAAGAGAAGCAGGAGAGAGATAGCACAGCATGTCATAGTGTACATCATCAGGTCCAACAGATGTACTGCCAGACCGATGAAGGGCCATTTTCAGTTCCACCAGTGTAAAGGGACAATTATAGTCAAAGAGACAGTCAGTTTGAAAGGAAAGAGGTGAATGCTCTGCCCGAGTCTTGATGGCCAAGAAGGTGGAGGAACAAGCAGAAGTGCTAGATACCCGGCAAAAGCTTTCACCTAGAGTATCAGCAATGCTCTGGACATCAGCCACCTCCTGACCATCAGAGAGTAAGATCAAGAAGGGGACAGAATTGTAGTGCCCACTGACCTTTCAAATCCTGTCTTATACGACCTTGAAACTGGTCACAATGTGACTGAATTTTTATATTAAATGCAGTAAATCCATGTTTCTATCACCTGAGTCTACTTTAAAATGAACAGTCACTTTTATCCTGTCTTTAACTGGCTGAACTGGAGAAAAGTTGAGGTTTCCAATAAGTCTCACACCTATGTCTCTACATACAAGGATTCCCTAATGAACTAACTGGAAAGAATGCTATAAAAATACACACATCTCTAATGATTTTTTACATCCATAACTATATACCCTGTTCTTGTCTCTCAGTAGAAAAACAAACATAGTTTACACCAAATAATTGTGGTTTGTAACATCTTTACAAATCTTACAATCTGCATCCTTCGTTTGACCTGTTCCAGTCCACCAATATCAGACCATTTGACTGGTTTTACATCACACTGCCAGGAAGAACTCCTCTGACTTGAAGGGCACATCTGTTTTAAAACTTCCATAAAATCTTCTCGAGAAACCTGTATGTCCTGAAACAGTAGAAAACACACACAGTTATAATGTGAAGAATTATCAAAAATATATCATTAGTTCATATTCATGTATCAGTAAAAAAATATATATAATTACAGAATTGTGGGAAATAGAACTTAAGTTTTTGTTACACAAAGTAAACAGTTACATTAAATGTTTATAAAGTTAATAGTGTTAGTCAACAAGGTAACCATTTGTGATTCAGTCATTAAACATGGTTATAAAGTTTATATTCACAGATTTTTTTCCTCATAAAATCCCCACTTTAAGGAACAAGTTTAAAAAGTCCTGCATGTGTGTCAAAAGGACACAATTACGTAATCTCTCAATTGGTTTTATTTTAGCATATTTATGTGATACATATAACAAAAATTACACTACTACGTCATGAAAGGGTAAGTGTGTTGATAAAAATTAGAATACAAATACTTACAGTGAAAAATTATGTTGAATATTAAAACACATTTCAGCACATTATTCTTTTATATTTAACATGTTGCAAATAAAATTATTAATTTCTCCAACTTGAACAGTATTATTTTCATTCTGCTAACAATGGTTTAAAAGCAACAACTGAAAGAGCTGCTACTATTATATATTATTATTGTGATATATTCATATTACTGATTTTAATAATTACAAAGCAAAATAGTTTCTAGTTTTTACGAGTTAGTTTTTTGTAAATAGTAACTGTACAAATTTAATCTTATTAAAACAAAGAAAACTCTGAAGTACAGAAGACGTCTTAACATCCAGTGATTAGAATTTTGTATGATGTCGTAATAATTCATCAAATCAATCTGGAGACATTATTTTTAAATAAATATTTTCTCTTTTCTGGTAACATAAAATTATGAAGTAATTCAACAAATCAGATATAAACTTTTGTAATATCTTGGCCTATGGAAAGGTCTTAGAAATTCTTTTCTTGATGTTCTGAGCATGTTTATAACTGTTTATAACTTCCATAAGTTTTAACTGTTTTACTGAATAACTAAAGTTTAAATTTAGGTAATAACAAAATAAATTTCGTTTTTGTCTTTTTCTTCAATAAGATATAATTAAAATGTTTGATGAAATGTGAAATAAAAAGACACAAACATCAACCACTAGACAGTCACATAAAAGTTCGAATTTGTGTTAATTTTAACATACATACATTTCTTCGTACATTTCTAGATCTGGTACCTCAGAAGTTGTAAAGTAATATTACACGACTGATGAGTAAACATTCCATCAAATATTTGTTCTTATCTCAGTTTGCCTCTTGGATTTCTACTGAAAGGTTCTTTCCTTTTCTGATAATTAAATGTAACAACACCAACAATATCTACCTTCATTTTGAAAGTCGTAACATTCAAGCTAAGAAAAAATTGACACAAACATAACTTTCTCACTCAGTGAGTGGTTGAGATCATAGTATGTTTCTTTATCAAAAATATTTTGTAATTGTATAATTAATGTAGAAGAATCAGTTATGTGATAATCATTTCATTGGCTGGTCATAAATTTTTTTTAATCTGACGAGTTTACCCGTTTCAATTTTATGCACTATGACATCTGAATTTTTTTATAATTCACTGTATGTTTATAATGACAAAGTTTTCACCCCAATATTTCTACCAATGGCACCTATTCCACTAAGTTATTCAGCAACAAGATACAAATACAATGAGTGCCCTTTATGTTTTAAAGTTAACATTTTATAAACCATTTTCAGCTTTACTTACAGCTTGTTCTCCATTAAAGTCAATATTACGATGATTTCTTAAGCAAGTGAAGGTAGCTTCTTGGCAGAGTAGTTCAATGTCACCTCCAACATAACCTGGTGTGTGGAGGGCAAGCTCAGTAAGATCAACATTTGAAGCAAGGTTTAAACCAAGGGTCAACACTCTAAAAATCTCTTCCCTTTGCTCAAATGTTGGGATTCCTATAAATACCTATAAATAAACAACTCTTTTATTGAATTCTACAATATATTACTTTCACTATCTGAGAGATAAATAATTTTGTATATATGTCACATGAATTCAGTCAATAAAAACAACAGGAAATATATACAATTAAAATGTTTAAACTTCATTATTCATTTACTGAAAGACATTACATGAAAAAAAAAAAAGATTTCAGAGAAGGGTTGAAAACCATTCAGAGATTGATCCACCTGAAAAATTTATTTCAAATGTTAGATTTGTTCTGTATAACACATTTGGAGGTTATTATTTAAACAGTGATTTGACATGGATACAGTTTTCTCAGTTATTATATCCATGTGTACATCCACTTAAATAAACAGTAAATTACTATAATATTTAAGGCAATAAATATATTAAAGTAGAACATGTTATATTATTAATTTAATTAATAAAAGTGTATGTTGAACATCAATACATGTATGTTTTTTTAATAATAACAGTGTTTTGTGTATTATCTTCACAACTACTAAATCACCTCTTTATCAAACCTGCCAGGTCTTCGTATAGCACTGTCAAGAAGGTCAGGCCTGTTTGTTGCACCAATTATAACAAACTTGTTTCTAACATCCAAGCCATCCATGAGAATTAGAAGTTGAGCAAGAAGTCTTCTGCTATGAGAACTAATTCCAGAATGTCTTTTTGGACAAATGCTGTCAATTTCATCAATAAACAGAATCGTAGGGCCTTCCTCACTCTCAAGCTGAATGTCCTCGAACACTTTTCGTAGTTCCATTTCACTCTCTCCTGGTTCAGAATGACAGAGTTCAGGGCCTCTCACTGTTACAAGAAGTGCTTTACAATCAATAGCAACTTTCTTAACAAGTGACGTTTTACCACCACCAGGTGGCCCTGTCAATAGTACTCCTTTAAAACTTTCAAGACCTAATTTACACAAACTGCGGGGATAAAGAAGTGGAAAGCTGACAAGATGTTTCAGATATAACTCTGGAGAGTTTAGTCCTCCAAGAAGGATAAGTCTTTGACCTTTAGAATTAATATCTTGTTCATATCTCTCTCGACTTATAATAGATTTCACCTTTACCTGAAATTTACGAGATGTCTGATTTGGAATTGTTTCTTCAATTACAATACAAAATATTTTGCACAACTGACCAAGTGGATGATGGATGCATTCAATAATATTTCCATCTTTAAGATTGTTACCTCTTATTATAGACGCGACCCAGCGACTGAGACGTGACATCGCTTTCCTCCATTTTATGACTTGATGAATAGAGGTTACCACAACTTTAACAAATACATCGTATCCCTTCATAATTCTTTTCTTTTGTTCTTGATATATCTAATAAAAAAATATGCGTATGTGAAAATATATTTACCTTCTGAAATTTGTCACCTCAAACTAAGTAAAATAACAAAAATAACACCAGAACGTGAAAAAAGCATTTTTTTAATTTTAATACACAAATAAAATTGAATTATAGTCTTATAATCCATACAAATTAACTCTTTATATCTTTATAATAGTCAAAATCTTAAGAGTATCAAATTGTGATACATTATATTTTTCTAAATATTCGCCTTAAAAAAAAAATACACACAAAATACGATATGACAGGCAGTAAACTCCACGTTGTTCACGAGTAATGACATAAGACAAATGTTGCGGATGCTAGGCCTATTCAGCATGCTGAAAAATTAAAATTAATTTCAGTTAAAAAGAAAAAAAAGAAGAGAGAGAATTGTTCATTATTATTTAATTAAAGTACACGAGTTTAATTAATTACGTAATATTGGTAATAATATACGTATTTACATAAAACAGATATACTACACTTAGGAAAGAAATATTACGAACCGCCAAAGGACGTTCGGGACCATAGTCGTTTCAGGAATTCCTTATTTTGTATTTAAGGGTAATTTTTATGTTAATCAGTGCATTTTAAAGAACATTTATTTATTTGTGAATTTAACAGTCTATAATTTCTAGAGAACCATACTTTGGTTATTTTTTGCAACTAAAATTTTCTCTGTTGTAACAACATTTCATTTTACTTGGATTTTTTTTTTCGCTTGCTTCTGCAGATTTAATAATTCAATACACAGAGAAATACAATGAGAAATCTTTTCGCACGTGATCACATTAAACATTCTGCGAAATAGCCATCCATTCTTATCGTACAAACTAAGATACAATTATTGCTAATTCTGCTTAAAACTGAGCGAATATACTGAAAACTTTCTACACAAAAGGAATATGTGTTCCCCTTGGGTCCTGTGTCAAGTTAGGCCTGTAGAGTAATCAATAAAGTTGAGATGTTTTAACGTCGTTGCTTAAGCCTTTAGTATTTTGCATGCAGCTCGTACAAATTATTCAAATAAAAAAAGTTTTATTTTTATTTCCTTATATCTGTTTTAGTCTTAGATCTAGATGTGCAAGATTTACAACAACTCTAAAATCAGAAGTTCGATTTCTTCCGGTGGACCAGCAAATAGCCCGATGTGGCTTTGCTAAAAGAAAAACACAAACACATCGGGGAAAATGGTGTGTGTGTGTTTTTTTCTTATAGCAAAGCCACATAGGCTATCTGCTGAGCCCACCGAGGGGAATCGAATCCCTGAGTTTAGCATTGTAAATCTGTAGACATGCCGCTGTACTAGCGGAGGGCAGTAGGGGAAAAAGGAATCTGATGGGTACATCATATTTTAAGGGTTGTTGCTAGTGTTTGGAAACTGTTCAGTTTAGTGGCTGTTGTTTGTTTGTTTTGGAATTTCGCACAAAGCTACTCGAGGGCTATCTGTGCTAGCCGTCCCTAATTTAGCAGTGTAAGACTAGAGGGAAGGCAGCTAGTCATCACCATCCACCGCCAACTCTTGGGCTACTCTTTTACCAACGAATAGTGGGATTGACCGTCACATTATACACCCCCACGGCTGGGAGGGCGAGCATGTTTAGCGCGACGCGGGCGCGAACCCGCGACCCTCGAATTACGAGTCGCACGCCTTACGCGCTTGGCCATGCCAGGCCAGGCTGTTGTTAGGTTAACACTTGTTCGCGTACTTGAGGGTTCTGTTTTTGAGTTGATGTACTATATTCAGGGAATTAAGGTGTTATATTAAGCGGAAAGCTTATCTGATGATTTTGTATTGAAGAGCTTGCTTTTTTAAATAGGTTGTCGGGCTGGTTACATGTCACCATACTCAATTAAGTTTATTGAAGGCTTTATAGACAGTGAAGATGGTGTCGAGTAGATGTTTTTTTTTTTTTTTAGTTTTCTTCTAGTGTACAAGACTTTGATAAACAGACTCAGTCTTGATTACGAGAAACCCACTTGAAATAAAAATGTATATCACAACGGCTAGTATGGGTATTAACGCTTTTACTGATAAAGATAGAACAGCGTTTAGATCTTCCTAGGTCATCCTCAGCTTAAGAAAGAGAGAACTGTTCTCTCCTTGTCAATAAAAGCGTTAATACCCATACCAGCCGTTCTGAGATACGTTTTTATTTCAAGTGGGTTTCTCGTAATCAAGAAAGAGACTGACTGTTATTGTCAATGTAGTTGATCCGATTTAAATTACTATAAAATACGATACCGAAAACTTGATAGTTTTGATGAATTAAATGTCTAAGTCTAATAATTTTAAGCAACTTGAGACAGCTTTTTCTTATAACATGATAGTAAAAAGTAATTACTTAGATTTCATTGCTGGGGAAATCTAGTGAAACAGTTTTTTTAAAAAAAGTTTTTCAACACATTTTCCTGTGCATCCTTAAATAAAAAAACAACAACAACATTAAACCGAAACTTTGTTAGAATAACAATCCTTGAGAGAAAGTTTTCATCAGGTTCATATATTTAATACATACATACACTATTGGAGCAAGCTTTCACCCTTCTATATTCAAGTCGTTTCTTTCAGTTGCCAAGTTATAACATAATTTAATATTTTCACCAGCTTTTTCCGCAATCCTGTTGTGATTAATAATATGTATGTTATTATATGAAATTACTTGAAAACTGTAAATTAATTTGACTTGGCAAATCTATTAACAAATTTGCATACTTTTTCGTTAACGACATCTTAATAAAACTATTGGTCATCTGACGAAGAAAAAAAATAGAGGAATTCTACAGAATATTGCGATATTATTCAGGTACACTGATATCAAAAATGTTGTTGTTCTCTTCTCCAGTCTTGTCGCTTGGTGACACCAGCTAAACACAAGAGAAATGTTACATGTTACATAAATTTTGTTTTCAACGAGAATGAAAAAATGTATGCAGTGTAATGTATTATTATTATTAAATTTGACAATTATGTGAAAACAGCATATTTTGTTTGTTAAAAACTTGTTATACAACAAGATAGCAACTTACGCGGTAACACAAGGTTTTGAGCATTGTTTCTATTATTTTTAAAAAAGTTTTATTTTATTATGCTCAAAGATAAAATTAACGTAAAAAAGGAAGTTTCCAACAACCTTAGCAGAAAGGTAGAAATTTTGAAACCACAATTTATATACTTTATAAAAAAAATATTGGTGATTTCTTGTTGGATGTTGGTGACGAGATTAAATGATTAAAATAAAAATGGCTACTACTGTAACGTTGAACATAAAAAGGACCTTTATCACGTTTAAAAACTTTACGAAGAATAATTTGTTAGGTACTTCCTGGACACCACACAACGCTTCAAAATTAGGATATGCTAAAAAGCCATCGATAGGTATGTTGCGCGTTTTTATTTAATGTCGAAATATTTAAAGATCTGTAATATAAGTTGCAACAAGTACCATAACTCCTCGAAGTTCGAAGCTTCGGGATTTTAATCAGTTTGATTTAATTGGGAATCCTAATATAAAGTCGTAGATTTTCAGGCTCTGAAAGATTCACTAAATTAAAGAAGAAAAGCAGATAAAAAACTTGTATAATGTGCTGAACAAACTTTTAAGTTCTGTTGTTTAGTCCAATATTTTGAGTATTTTACGTTTTAGCCTAAGGAGTAAATTAAGTAGTACTTAATAGTTTTGTCTATTTTTTTAAGCCTTAATCCAGAACATAAATACTTTCCAAATGTTGACAAATATAAATCGTATATAATTATTATTTTAAGTCTTTAAATTAATAAAGGCCAATTTCCCGAAGTAATGGAAATTATATTTTAAGTATAAAATGTGATGATAAATTTAGGCCATGTGGCCCATCAATCTCATCTCTGTCACACCAAACATGCTTACACTTTCAGCTATGAGGGCCTTATAATGTAACAGTCAATCCCATTATTCATTGGTAAAAAAAGTCGCCAAAGAGTTGGTAGTGGGTTGTGATGACTTCCGTTTAGCCTTACGCTGATACATAGTGTAAGCTAGTTCAGATGACCCTTGTGTAGGTTCGTGCAAAATTCAAACTAAACCCATCAAAGTCACCAACCAAACTAGTCTGTATAACTACTTACATCGAGGAAAATCATCAAACAGAACTAAATTAGTTTGAGATTACCAGCACTAATCACGTAAGGTACAAAAACATTTAACAGATTAATAACTAATTATAAAAATATTCAGCCAGATTATCAGCCTGGATATGAACTTTTGTAGCTTGTATCCATTTTAGTATTCAACATTATATCTTCACCTCTTCTCTGAACCCCTTTTGGGTAGCTTATTAAAGCCCATAACAATTTGAAAATCTAAATCAGACCATTTTAAGTGCTGCATTCTAGAGGATACAAGATAGAGTTCTAATTATGTCATAAGCATCTTAAACCAGGAATAATTTGGGTAGTTTATCTCTGGACTATACCAAGCAAAATAATATATTTTATGTAAAATGTTATGATAGTCTACTGGTCCCTGTAATACAAGTTCATCTAAGAACTCACAGAATTATATTTAGTATTTTTGTTTTTTCCTCATTTCTGAACATTGAGTTCAAAGTTTGGGTTTGTAATCTTCCATCTTTTTTCTCACATCACTTGTATTTTCTACAAACTTGAATAAGTGCATTACTGTATATCCAATGATACTGGAACTTTACAAAAAAGCAAAATTCATAAAATACAGAATGTCAGTGTAAGCACTTCTGGAACTTTTTAAACCTGTTCTCTTACTTGGCATGTGAAATGTAAAATGATCCATTTAATGTCAATACCAGCATTTCAAATTTACATAAATAACAGGAAGTTGACACGTACCACAGACTTTACATAAATTGAAACCCTTTCACAAGGAGCTTGGTAAAATATATGCAAGTTCGTGTACACATATGCACATGTTAATTATTTATATGACAACCTTTGGTGCAGTTATATTTTTTTACAAAATTTGGTAGACTTTAATAATGTACAGAAACATTTGTATATTTTAATGACATAACTTTTACTTAAGATTTGTTTGTGAAAGTATTGAGTTACTATTCAGACTACAAAGTGAGTCTTATGTCATGATTAAAAAACAACAACTATTTTTTGTATTAAAAATCTCGGATATTATTTGCTGAATATGTTTCAAGTACTTGTTTTCAGGAAGACTATATTTTGTCTTTTTTTTTTTTTCTCTACCCTAACCATGGGGGGGTATGTCAATTTGACCACCCTCTTCACTGTGATAAAAAATTAAGAAATGAATATACATTATAATTTTTACTTCTAGAATAACTCCAAATTATAACTCAAAGACACAAGTGTTTAGTATAACTAGCTTAAGTCTCATAATGTCACATTTATATGTGTAAAGATAAGTTACAATAATGCAACACACATTGGTACTGTATCCAACAATATAAAAATGACTTTTAACTTTTACAATGTGATCTGTCTTTGTTATGTTTTAGTTGACTAGTATTTTGTAATACACAGCTACATTTCAATTATTATATGTGTGTGTGTAGATTAGTGTTATTTACAAATAAGTTCTTAAACAAATTTTTATACAAACATAAAACAAATGAAGATATGACCCAATGACCTTTTTACTTAGTTACTACTTCTTATAGGTTGTTAAGCCTCAAGAAATCTCACATTTGGAGAATATAAAATGAAACATTTCTTCTTCAGGCTTTATGTATAAACATTTCAATAACCAAAAATAATAAATAACTATATTGACATCATAAAATTCCACAATAATTTATTTAGTTTAGTAATTAATTTCAAGCAGGCTAAAGATACAACCTACCTCCTTTAAATACTGCTTCAAAAAAACAGGACTGTATCCAACACATGAAATACTATGGTTTTGATTGGTTATTCACTTGACATGTACATAATTAAGTGTATTTAAGGACAGTTTTAAAAATGGGAAGACATAAGTGGGGGCCACTGTGTTTGATCCACTACCTCAGTAATATCTCAGCAAATAGAAAAAATAGGAGATTCTTGTATTCTATCTTATTAATCTAGGTAATTTGAGTTCCTACAGACTTTGGATTTTGACATTACAACAAACTCTCATCTGAACCATTCAACATGCTATGCGACACAAAAATGAATACAATACATAGTTTTCTCTTTACCTGGGCAAGCTGTCTTAAATTTTCATATCCCAAAAACTGGATTCCTTGTTATTAACCACAAAACATTTCTTGGATCCAGTATACTCAGGATAAAGGATTGGCTGTGATTACTGATAAGTATTGTCAAATTGTTCATCAAATTGGATCCAGTGTACTCAGGATAAATGATTGCCTGTGATTACTGATAAGTATTGTCAAATTGTTCATCAAATTGGATCCAGTGTACTCAGCATAAAGGATTGGCTGTGATTACTGATAAGTATTGTCAAATTGTTCATAAAATTGGATCCAGTATACTCAGGATAAAGGATTGGCCATGATTACTGATAAGTATTGTCAAATTGTTCATCAAATTGGATCCAGTGTACTCAGGATAAAGGATTGGCTGTGATTACTGATAAGTATTGTCAAATTGTTCATCAAATTGGATCCAGTATACTCAGGATAAAGGATTGGCCGTTATTACTGATAAGTATTGTCAAATTGTTCATCAAATTGGATCCAGTGTACTCAGGATAAAGAATTGCCTGTGATTACTGATAAGTATTGTCCAATTGTTCATCAAATTGGATCCAGTATACTCAGGATAAAGGATTGGCCATGATTACTGATAAGTATTGTCAAATTGTTCATCAAATTGGATCCAGTGTACTCAGGATAAAGGATTGGCTGTGATTACTGATAAGTATTGTCAAATTGTTCATCAAATTGGATTAAGTGTATTCAGGATAAAGGATTGGCCGTGATTACTGATAAGTATTGTCAAATTGTTCATCAAATTGGATTAAGTGTACTCAGGATAAAGGATTGGCCATGATTACTGATAAGTATTGTCAAATTGTTCATCAAATTGGATCCAGTGTACTCAGGATAAAGGATTGGCTATGATTACTGATAAGTATTGTCAAATTGTTCATCAAATTGGATCCAGTGTACTCAGGATAAAGGATTGGCTGTGATTACTGATAAGTATTGTCAAATTGTTCATCAAATTGGATCCAGTGTACTCGGGATAAAGGATTGCCTGTGATTACTGATAAGTATTGTCAAATTGTTCATCAAATTGGATCCAGTGTACTCGGGATAAAGGATTGCCTGTGATTACTGATAAGTATTGTCAAATTGTTCATCAAATTGGATCCAGTGTACTCAGGATAAAGGATTGCGTGTGATTACTGATAAGTATTGTCAAATTGTTCATCAAATTGGGTCCAGTGTACTCAGGGTAAAGGATTGCGTGTGATTACTGATAAGTATTGTCAAATTGTTCATCAAATTGGATCCAGTGTACTCAGGATAAAGGATTGGCTGTGATTACTGATAAGTATTGTCAAATTGTTCATCAAATTGGATCCAGTGTACTCAGGATAAAGGATTGCCTGTTATTACTGATAAGTATTGTCAAATTGTTCATCAAATTGGATCCAGTGTACTCAGGATAAAGGATTGCGTGTGATTACTGATAAGTATTGTCAAATTGTTCATCAAATTGGGTCCAGTGTACTCAGGGTAAAGGATTACGTGTGATTATTGATAAGGATTGTCAAATTGTTCATCAAATTGGGTCCAGTGTACTCAGGGTAAAGGATTACGTGTGATTACTGATAAGTATTGTCAAATTGTTCATCAAATTGGATCCAGTGTACTCAGGATAAAGGATTGGCCGTGATTACTGATAAGTATTGTCAAATTGTTCATCAAATTGGATCTAGTGTACTCAGGATAAAGGATTGGCTGTGATTACTGATAAGTATTGTCAAATTGTTCATCAAATTGGATCCAGTGTACTCAGGATAAAGGATTGGCAGTGATTACTGATAAGTATTGTCAAATTGTTCATCAAATTGGATCCAGTGTACTCAGGATAAAGGATTGGCCGTGATTACTGATAAGTATTGTCAAATTGTTCATCAAATTGGATCTAGTGTACTCAGGATAAAGGATTGGCTGTGATTACTGATAGGTATTGTCAAATTGTTCATGAAAACAATTAATAACATCAGAGACACAACACTAGTAGGTTTGATATGAGATTGTTTTGATGTTAAACTTAACCAAACTTCCTGTGTCAAGCTTCTTATAACTGGTAGATAACACCAGAGTTACTGGCATCTTTTGAAACCAAAGGAACATGTTAGAATGTGATAGCGAACAGTTAAAAACTGGATAAACATGAAGATGTGGTTTCAATATCTTGGTATTCATCTTAATGGTTAAAATCTTTTGTCCTTACTGATTTATTTTCTCACGAGATAAATGTTTTCCTTTTATCTAACATTATTAGTCTGTGTGAAATCATTTAGCTATAACATAAATTGAACACAGACATAGTTAGGAGGGCTGTTTGTAAAAAACATATGAGAGATATGTTAAATGTAACAGATCCTACAATTGTTTTCTGTCTTAAGTTGTTTGTGGGTGGGTGGATAATTAGCATTGGGTAAAATGCTGTGTCAGATGTGGTGTGGTTGACATATTTTACTTTTACTTATACAACTTCCTTGACATTTTTACTTATTAAGTTATTGGTTTAATTGTTTTAGTTCTATAAATATGACATTATCATGAAAAAAAAGACAAAACCATCTTTCATCTTGATAACGTGTTTTAAAAAACTAGTTGGTCTTCACACCTTCTGAAGTCCATCAAAGTTTAGTACAAACATACATTGTATTTTCTACATGTTATATTTTTGTTTATATTTATTACTTTTATATGTTAATATTCCAGCTGGACTGGGAGGAAAAGGTAAAGGATCAGTTGGTGTGGCTGTGCAAAAGAAAAGGTTACCAGTTGAAACAGATCCTCACAAGCTGGTCAATTACGTTTGTGGTAGCAACATCTATACAGATGGGCAGGATGTAAAAATTAAAGATGACAACGAATATCCTGATTGGATCTGGGATCTCAGATTAGGTCCTCTTCCTTCACTAGAAGAGTTAAATCCAAACACCTTGCAATATTGGGAAAGGCTACACCGTTTGAACATTGCTAGAGGAAATAGACTTTTAAAAACTAAGAGACTCGGTGAGATGCGTGTGAACGAAAAGGAGAAACTTGAAAAGTTGAAGGCTATTAGGTTTAGAGCTCTTGCTTTTCACCATTATGACCCTGGGGTGAAGGTGAAAGGTATTGAATAGGAAAGCACCAGTTTCTTGTGAGACCCATTTATTAAATTGTACAAAAACATGTAGTTTGACAGTCCCAGAAAACAAGCTTACATCCATTGTGTTTATCGCTGTGTAGGGTGGGTGTTAGAGAAACTAATGTTGGTTTCCAAATTCAGTGTATTTTGTACGTTTCTTTATTGCCAATAAAAAAATTTGTCCAACAAAAACGGAAGGTTTCAACCATTATTATAATGTTTTCATACCTATCTTGTGGAAAGGTAGGATTGGATCTTACTCATACCTGGGTTTTTAGAGGAAAGAATGTGTGTTATTTATGTGTTTCACCTCGGGTAAGTTCAAGTGCATATGCTGTAACCGTTCATAGTTACATTTAAAATGCTTTGCTATCAATCTGTATGAATACATTAAGCATCAGTACACAAGTATTCAGTCAGTTAAAAAATATTTAAATTTTTTATTTTATAAAGAACGAGCATAATTTTCAAAGTCGTGGAACCATAAATGATAAAAATCACACACTTCCAGAACTCCTCAATAGTTACGAGAGATTTAAAACTTATAACCGATGAGGTGTATTATAGATACCACAACATTGAGCAGCATGTCTACCTCTTCATGAGAGACAGTTCAAGGGCCAGTAAAACAAAAATTTAAAGAATGTACACTGTTATAAGCTGCAGGTTTGTGATTCTGTGTTGTAATTTATAGTAATTCTGGAAAGATATTGAAACTTAAAATTTTGTCTCATTTAAGATTGTTATTCAGCCCCCTGTGTAAATAAGACAAAGAAAATAACTGATACTTATAAAAGTATTTATTGAGGAGGTTTAGGGGTTATGCAAATAATTCCTTGAAAGTCGGAAGAAAAATTTATAATCTTGTAAATTATTTTGCAATGAACCGGGAAACATGCAGTGCCATCTATTGATAGTTTTATTTACATTTATTAATATATTGAATTCTACCATGGTATTTGTAAGAACAATACTAGAATGAGTTAAAATAATTTAAACATGACATTCACAGCACAAAGTAAACCTAATGTTGTCATGAGATTTAAAATAAGACAAATTTTCAGTAAAGTATACCCACATAAACAATATCTGATGTTACAATCTCACTGTGACATACTGTGTAATAGTGTTTTCTAGATAACTGATAGTAGGAAAGAAGGAACTGTTTTGTTAATGAATATACAGGAACTGTTTTGTTAATGAATATACATAACATTTACAAATTAAAGTGCTTTGGTGATAGATATTGATACCAGAACTTCCACATCTGTAGTCGTTATACTGTGAGAAGACAAAAACAAAGTTTATTGTTTCAAAGTAAAAACATTCAGTTTTTGATAATACCACTGTTTCCTTTGTATCATATTAGTTTACTTAGAAGGCAATCTTAAGTACATATTAATAATTTTCTTAAGAAACTATACGAAAGAAAAATGTTATATACTTTTCTAGGTCTACGAAAGTCAGTATTATAACAGAACAGCCTCCAGGTTGTAAGACTTAGTGACCTACATGCATAGACAGAGAGACATTTGGAAATGCAACAAATGTGAAAAAAAGAATTATGTGGTTACCCATAGCAAGGCAATTATAAATATCATAGCCTGATTAAAAACAATTTTATAATTAGGCTATTACAGTAGTTTACAGGTTTTATAGAAGATAGCAACAGGTAAGTTCACTTTTGATATTTGTTACAGTTAACTGTAGAACTAATGTTGGTGTAAAAACTGTGTTTGTAAGCATTCTTACGTTTAAAATAATAGGTGTCATTTAGGTGTGTAGAACTAGAAAATTTAATAAATAGAAATATTTTGGAACTGATAAATATAATGACATTACTTCTTGTTTATGGGATGAGTTATGGTTATTACTGAATTTATTGTTTTTGTTATAAACTTCCATTTCTGTTAGACCTGGTGGACTAAGGCATTCAACTCATTATCTGACGGTTGCGGGTTTGAATCTCCGTTGCACAAAAGATGCTCACCCTTGCAGCCATGGTGGTGTTATAATATGACGGTCAATCCCATATTGTTGGTAAAGGAGTAGCCCAAGAGTTTGCGGTGGGTGGTGATGACTAGCTGCCTTCCCTCTAGTCTTACACTGCTAAATTAGGGACGGCTAGCACAGGTAGCCCTCGAGTGGCTTTGCGTGAAATTCAAAAACAAACAAACTAATTGCTGAAAAATAAAAACATTATTTGAAATTAATATAAAAATTGATGAGGACCATAATAAAGACTGGTATTAATAGTACTGCTTGCAGAGAAACGAATAATTCAAGTTCAAAATTAATTTTTTCTATTAGCAATTGAGCTAAGCCTAATGTTGTAGTTATGAAAAGCTGCATAGATAGTCTAGTATTAATAGTAATGGTATTAACAACTAGATTCTGATACTTTACATAATTGTTGTAATATTACAAATGAATGTCACAGTAGTTACTCGGAGAAAGTGCTACACTTAGAGACCTGAGCAGGTGATTGTTATGAGTGAAGGTAATGTATTTGACTTTTTAACTTTAAAGGTAAGGCTGTGATGATCAACTGTTAGGGTTAGCAGTTCTTTATTTTTAACTACTAATTGCTGGTATCTTCCTGGAAGTGGTGAGATAGATTATTTTGGTAGTGTTGATGGCCAAGATTTTATTCCCAGCTGTCTGGTTTTCCCCTCACAAGGACTTGAATCAACTCAGCTGAGTACTTTCAAGAGGGGTTTCCAGCTTTTCTGACTCTGACTACTAAATATTAACAGTTAGATGGATGTAGAAATCTTCTGTTATCTTTTAATTTATTGGCTATGGTTCACATTTATTATTATACTAAATTATTGAGTGAGTTTTTGCCTATTACAGATAGATCCATTATAGTATTCTATTTCTGTTATGTTTCTGATTTTTAACTTTTGTTGGTGTTGTTAAAGCATTCAAATAGAGTGGTCATAGTCTGAAGGGAAGATGCTAGGTTAGAGGATAACATTGAAGTTATTCTAACAGGAAGATTTCAGATTAAATTCCAGCTGTTATGGTACGAAGAAAGATATTAGGTTATAAAACTTGCAACATTCTGGTACATTTCATCTGTTCAATCCAACCATTATCATGTAAATATTCATCAAGTTTTGTTTTGAATTTTGTTAAATTAATTACACCTATATCTGAAGACATCTTTTCCAAAGACCAAACGTCCCTTTGATAAAAATGAAGCTATTTTAGCTCATGTTGATGCCAACTGTGCCATATTTATATCTCCAAGACTTACTACATTCACTATTAAGTACAAAATATGATAAAGAAATAAACTATCAATTCTGTTATTCTTGAACACCTCAGTTAGGTTCTCTCTAACATTTTTAGTTCAAGATAAAACAATCTGCAAGATCTGTCTTTGTATGACATGTTGGGTAACAAATGGAAACACCAAGCTTGGTTAGTTGGTTGTTTTCATGGTATTAATTTACTTGTGATAAATCAAAGTAATTGTTCAGCTCTACTGGTAAGATCATTTCTGGCTAAAGGTTGTGCTTCAGTATTATTTGTACAAAACTGGTTTCTGGCTACAAGGTTCATTTAAAAATTTTCTGTACAAACAATTGGTGTGATCCAAATGGCAATTGTACATGTAATCGTGGCTTTTGTTTTAAATGTCCGAGATATGATATAATCAGGTTTATCTTTTGAAAGGTAAAACTAAAAGTATGTTTCATAAAACAACTGAGTTGCTACATGTTATAAAATGATGTTGATTGTCTAGTTGGTCATAAGTTACAACATAACAGCAGTTTAACAGAACAAAACTACAACAAGAACAAGTTTATGAAAGAAGCATTCTGTGATTAAACAGTTGTAACAGATATTAAAATGTTTGTTATATTTGTGTCTGAGAAACCACAAGGTAGGTTTTGTACACCATCTAACAGCAGTTGCTCTGTACTTTATTGAATGACATTAACTTTAATAATTAGGTGGATTATGTGACAAGCTGTGTTTGTTTACAAACATTTAACTGTATTAGAACTTGTTATATCTTCTGATGCACACAAACAAGTGATGTGTTCTTGTGTTGACTTTTACAGAATACCAAAGTAACTGAAGAAGAGACCACAATGAATCTAGATGATTCTATGTGGAGTGGCAGCTGTCAAACATTGACGACTTGTTTAGTAACAGTAAAAAAATTTTATTTCTTAGGAAAGTAACCAAAGTAGTTTAATTATGAATAATGTATGACCTGACAATCAGGAGATATGATGAAAATATGACCAGAAGTTTGTTTTTTATTACATAAATAATATTGATAGGGAACCAGGACTTAACAAATATTTCTTAGTATTGTAGTGTCATTTCATTCATTGACACAAGGCTCTGTTGTTATTAGTACAGCTGATAGAATTATAGGGTGTATTTACACTACAGATGTGGTGGTTATAAGTTGTATATAAATCACATGTTAGGTCACACTTTGTACAGTTTTAGTGTCAATATACAAGAAATGAAATAGAAACCTATAAACCTAATCTCTTTCAAAAGAACCACCTTTTGAAAGTGCTAGGGTTATAGGATTTCTATTTCATTTCTATCAACACTTCTTGAACCTACATATTTTTATAACATCCTGAAAATACCTAAGAAATAATATTATCTTACTTTAAAGGGTTCACAGAGAGCTTCTAGGATGATTCTGGGTATAAAAGGCTGATTGTATAACAATAGGTTAAGGTTTAGTTTTTTAAGTAATGTTATTGAAGCTTACAAGATGACTTGTTCGTTAACTCTTTCACAATGGTCTCAGTATAATACACCCTTGTTCGTGTTAAGTATTTACCATACAATTTTTTATACAGTATGTGTACCTTAACAAAATTTGGCAAACATTTAGTAAAGTTTACAAGTGTTTTTGTACACACAAAATCAGATTATTTATGAAATATTTTTACTAAATATTTGTTTGTGAAAACATCGAGTCTGTTTAGTTACTAATCCGAGTGCAAAGTGATTTCACGTTATGATAAATCTATTCCACATCCAGGTCTGACTGTATTTTAGTGGACTGGTGTTTTGTATTATACAGTAATGTCAAAATCATTACATGTGTATATAGATTACTACTGTTTAGACATAAGTTTCATAACTTATTTAAAATATATATGCACAATAAATAAAGAAGTAATCAAACAATTATCTTCTAGCTATGACCTTTGAACTTTGTTGCTGTTGGACAAAGGTTGCTAAGCCTTTTAAAATTTTACTCATAGAAGATATCAAATAAACGTTTTTTTTTAGGTTTTATATACAGATGAATCACCAAAAATCATAAATAACTACACTGATACCACAGAATTCCACTATAATTTGTAACTAAGCAGTATTTAGGTCCAAAATCATATGAAACTTCAAGCAGACTAGAGACACAACCTCCCTCCTTGAAATCTTGGATCAAAAGTATGTGATAGCCTTTTCCCAGATTAAAATGGCTGAGAAAACCACTAGGGGGACATTCTAAGTTGTGTATTGGTATTGTATTAAGAGTATACAAGGACCATTGACAAACACAAATGGAAAGAGGTGAATGGGGTCACTGTGTTTGATTCAACAAGTAATTCATATCTCAGGAAAATAAAAAGATATGAAATTCTTATTTTATATTTCACCTTGTCAGTATTGTTAGTTTGAGTTCCTAATTTATACAAAACTATAGACTTTGTATTTTGATATCACAAACATCTAATTTTAACCCGTGCTGGATTCAGTAAAAAACGTGATTCTCTATAATCTGTATTTTGTAAATTAGTTAATATATGTAATCTTATGATTACTTTTCACTGTGTACTGTTTAGTTGAACAACTGAACTCGGAGTAAAATTTCTCAGTTGTAAATATCATGGGATAATCACGTTTTTCTACTTATCCTAACTGTAATTAAAAGTAAAAAACTATAAGTTGCTTAATAGATGAATGAAACACGTCTGGATAAGCTGAAGATGATAGTTATAGACATCAAAACTTTTATACGTCTTAATGTTTAATTTGTTTATGTACCTGGTGAGTCAGTCAGGTGGTATATGTGCAGATGTCCTGGAACTCTGTTGTTTGTTTAGTGTGGAATGTTCTGATGACTATGATTATAGGAACTGACTTGTTAGTGTGTGATAAATAGTAGTAAATAGTAGTAACTGTAGCTGTGTTATCACAATAAACAACCCTAGTTCTGTTGAATCACTTTGTTTGTTTAGTAGTTCTGATGATGTGATTATAGGAACTGACTTGTTAGTGTGTTAAATAGTAGTAGTAACTGTAGCTGTGTTATCACAATAAACAACCCTAGTTCTGTTGAATCACTTTGTTTGTTTAGTAGTTCTGATGATGTGATTATAGGAACTGACTTGTTAATGTGTTAAATAGTAGTAGTAACTGTAGCTGTGTTATCACAATAAACAACCCTAGTTCTGTTGAATCACTTTGTTTGTTTAGTAGTTCTGATCACATGATTATAGGAACTGACTTGTTAGTGTGTTAAATAGTAGTAGTAACTGTAGCTGTGTTATCACAATAAACAACCCTAGTTCTGTTGAATCACTTTGTTTGTTTAGTAGTTCTGATCACATGATTATAGGAACTGACTTGTTAGTGTGTTAAATAGTAGTAGTAACTGTAGCTGTGTTATCACAATAAACAACCCTAGTTCTGTTGAATCACTTTGTTTGTTTAGTAGTTCTGATGATGTGATTATAGGAACTGACTTGTTAGTGTGTTAAATAGTAGTAGTAACTGTAGCTGTGTTATCACAATAAACAACCCTAGTTCTGTTGAATCACTTTGTTTGTTTAGTAGTTCTGATGATGTGATTATAGGAACTGACTTGTTAATGTGTTAAATAGTAGTAGTAACTGTAGCTGTGTTATCACAATAAACAACCCTAGTTCTGTTGAATCACTTTGTTTGTTTAGTAGTTCTGATGATGTGATTATAGGAACTGACTTGTTAATGTGTTAAATAGTAGTAGTAACTGTAGCTGTGTTATCACAATAAACAACCCTAGTTCTGTTGAATCACTTTGTTTGTTTAGTAGTTCTGATGATGTGATTATAGGAACTGACTTGTTAATGTGTTAAATAGTAGTAGTAACTGTAGCTGTGTTATCACAATAAACAACCCTAGTTCTGTTGAATCACTTTGTTTGTTTAGTAGTTCTGATGTGTTATGTGATTATAGGAACTGACTTGTTAGTGTGTTAAATAGTAGTAGTAACTGTAGCTGTGTTATCACAATAAACAACCCTAGTTCTGTTGAATCACTTTGTTTGTTTAGTAGTTCTGATCACATGATTATAGGAACTGACTTGTTAATGTGTTAAATAGTAGTAGTAACTGTAGCTGTGTTATCACAATAAACAACCCTAGTTCTGTTGAATCACTTTGTTTGTTTAGTAGTTCTGATGATGTGATTATAGGAACTGACTTGTTAATGTGTTAAATAGTAGTAGTAACTGTAGCTGTGTTATCACAATAAACAACCCTAGTTCTGTTGAATCACTTTGTTTGTTTAGTAGTTCTGATGATGTGATTATAGGAACTGACTTGTTAATGTGTTAAATAGTAGTAGTAACTGTAGCTGTGTTATCACAATAAACAACCCTAGTTCTGTTGAATCACTTTGTTTGTTTAGTAGTTCTGATGATGTGATTATAGGAACTGACTTGTTAATGTGTTAAATAGTAGTAGTAACTGTAGCTGTGTTATCACAATAAACAACCCTAGTTCTGTTGAATCACTTTGTTTGTTTAGTAGTTCTGATGATGTGATTATAGGAACTGACTTGTTAATGTGTTAAATAGTAGTAGTAACTGTAGCTGTGTTATCACAATAAACAACCCTAGTTCTGTTGAATCACTTTGTTTGTTTAGTAGTTCTGATGATGTGATTATAGGAACTGACTTGTTAATGTGTTAAATAGTAGTAGTAACTGTAGCTGTGTTATCACAATAAACAACCCTAGTTCTGTTGAATCACTTTGTTTGTTTAGTAGTTCTGATGATGTGATTATAGGAACTGACTTGTTAATGTGTTAAATAGTAGTAGTAACTGTAGCTGTGTTATCACAATAAACAACCCTAGTTCTGTTGAATCACTTTGTTTGTTTAGTAGTTCTGATGATGTGATTATAGGAACTGACTTGTTAATGTGTTAAA
The DNA here is from genome assembly GCF_004210375.1 of Tachypleus tridentatus. Lineage (NCBI taxonomy): Eukaryota > Metazoa > Arthropoda > Merostomata > Xiphosura > Limulidae > Tachypleus > Tachypleus tridentatus. Next base: position 54,695,653 of record NC_134827.1, read on the forward strand.
TAGTAGTAGTAACTGTAGCTGTGTTATCACAATAAACAACCCTAGTTCTGTTGAATCACTTTGTTTGTTTAGTAGTTCTGATGATGTGATTATAGGAACTGACTTGTTAGTGTGTTAAATAGTAGTAGTAACTGTAGCTGTGTTATCACAATAAACAACCCTAGTTCTGTTGAATCACTTTGTTTGTTTAGTAGTTCTGATGATGTGATTATAGGAACTGACTTGTTAATGTGTTAAATAGTAGTAGTAACTGTAGCTGTGTTATCACAATAAACAACCCTAGTTCTGTTGAATCACTTTGTTTGTTTAGTAGTTCTGATGATGTGATTATAGGAACTGACTTGTTAATGTGTTAAATAGTAGTAGTAACTGTAGCTGTGTTATCACAATAAACAACCCTAGTTCTGTTGAATCACTTTGTTTGTTTAGTAGTTCTGATGATGTGATTATAGGAACTGACTTGTTAATGTGTTAAATAGTAGTAGTAACTGTAGCTGTGTTATCACAATAAACAACCCTAGTTCTGTTGAATCACTTTGTTTGTTTAGTAGTTCTGATGATGTGATTATAGGAACTGACTTGTTAATGTGTTAAATAGTAGTAGTAACTGTAGCTGTGTTATCACAATAAACAACCCTAGTTCTGTTGAATCACTTTGTTTGTTTAGTAGTTCTGATGATGTGATTATAGGAACTGACTTGTTAATGTGTTAAATAGTAGTAGTAACTGTAGCTGTGTTATCACAATAAACAACCCTAGTTCTGTTGAATCACTTTGTTTGTTTAGTAGTTCTGATGATGTGATTATAGGAACTGACTTGTTAATGTGTTAAATAGTAGTAGTAACTGTAGCTGTGTTATCACAATAAACAACCCTAGTTCTGTTGAATCACTTTGTTTGTTTAGTAGTTCTGATGATGTGATTATAGGAACTGACTTGTTAATGTGTTAAATAGTAGTAGTAACTGTAGCTGTGTTATCACAATAAACAACCCTAGTTCTGTTGAATCACTTTGTTTGTTTAGTAGTTCTGATGATGTGATTATAGGAACTGACTTGTTAATGTGTTAAATAGTAGTAGTAACTGTAGCTGTGTTATCACAATAAACAACCCTAGTTCTGTTGAATCACTTTGTTTGTTTAGTAGTTCTGATGATGTGATTATAGGAACTGACTTGTTAATGTGTTAAATAGTAGTAGTAACTGTAGCTGTGTTATCACAATAAACAACCCTAGTTCTGTTGAATCACTTTGTTTGTTTAGTAGTTCTGATGATGTGATTATAGGAACTGACTTGTTAATGTGTTTAAATAGTAGTAGTAACTGTAGCTGTGTTATCACAATAAACAACCCTAGTTCTGTTGAATCACTTTGTTTGTTTAGTAGTTCTGATGATGTGATTATAGGAACTGACTTGTTAATGTGTTAAATAGTAGTAGTAACTGTAGCTGTGTTATCACAATAAACAACCCTAGTTCTGTTGAATCACTTTGTTTGTTTAGTAGTTCTGATGATGTGATTATAGGAACTGACTTGTTAATGTGTTAAATAGTAGTAGTAACTGTAGCTGTGTTATCACAATAAACAACCCTAGTTCTGTTGAATCACTTTGTTTGTTTAGTAGTTCTGATGATGTGATTATAGGAACTGACTTGTTAATGTGTTAAATAGTAGTAGTAACTGTAGCTGTGTTATCACAATAAACAACCCTAGTTCTGTTGAATCACTTTGTTTGTTTAGTAGTTCTGATGATGTGATTATAGGAACTGACTTGTTAATGTGTTAAATAGTAGTAGTAACTGTAGCTGTGTTATCACAATAAACAACCCTAGTTCTGTTGAATCACTTTGTTTGTTTAGTAGTTCTGATGATGTGATTATAGGAACTGACTTGTTAATGTGTTAAATAGTAGTAGTAACTGTAGCTGTGTTATCACAATAAACAACCCTAGTTCTGTTGAATCACTTTGTTTGTTTAGTAGTTCTGATGATGTGATTATAGGAACTGACTTGTTAATGTGTTAAATAGTAGTAGTAACTGTAGCTGTGTTATCACAATAAACAACCCTAGTTCTGTTGAATCACTTTGTTTGTTTAGTAGTTCTGATGATGTGATTATAGGAACTGACTTGTTAATGTGTTAAATAGTAGTAGTAACTGTAGCTGTGTTATCACAATAAACAACCCTAGTTCTGTTGAATCACTTTGTTTGTTTAGTAGTTCTGATGATGTGATTATAGGAACTGACTTGTTAATGTGTTAAATAGTAGTAGTAACTGTAGCTGTGTTATCACAATAAACAACCCTAGTTCTGTTGAATCACTTTGTTTGTTTAGTAGTTCTGATGATGTGATTATAGGAACTGACTTGTTAATGTGTTAAATAGTAGTAGTAACTGTAGCTGTGTTATCACAATAAACAACCCTAGTTCTGTTGAATCACTTTGTTTGTTTAGTAGTTCTGATGATGTGATTATAGGAACTGACTTGTTAATGTGTTAAATAGTAGTAGTAACTGTAGCTGTGTTATCACAATAAACAACCCTAGTTCTGTTGAATCACTTTGTTTGTTTAGTAGTTCTGATGATGTGATTATAGGAACTGACTTGTTAATGTGTTAAATAGTAGTAGTAACTGTAGCTGTGTTATCACAATAAACAACCCTAGTTCTGTTGAATCACTTTGTTTGTTTAGTAGTTCTGATGATGTGATTATAGGAACTGACTTGTTAATGTGTTAAATAGTAGTAGTAACTGTAGCTGTGTTATCACAATAAACAACCCTAGTTCTGTTGAATCACTTTGTTTGTTTAGTAGTTCTGATGATGTGATTATAGGAACTGACTTGTTAATGTGTTAAATAGTAGTAGTAACTGTAGCTGTGTTATCACAATAAACAACCCTAGTTCTGTTGAATCACTTTGTTTGTTTAGTAGTTCTGATGATGTGATTATAGGAACTGACTTGTTAATGTGTTAAATAGTAGTAGTAACTGTAGCTGTGTTATCACAATAAACAACCCTAGTTCTGTTGAATCACTTTGTTTGTTTAGTAGTTCTGATGATGTGATTATAGGAACTGACTTGTTAATGTGTTAAATAGTAGTAGTAACTGTAGCTGTGTTATCACAATAAACAACCCTAGTTCTGTTGAATCACTTTGTTTGTTTAGTAGTTCTGATGATGTGATTATAGGAACTGACTTGTTAATGTGTTAAATAGTAGTAGTAACTGTAGCTGTGTTATCACAATAAACAACCCTAGTTCTGTTGAATCACTTTGTTTGTTTAGTAGTTCTGATGATGTGATTATAGGAACTGACTTGTTAATGTGTTAAATAGTAGTAGTAACTGTAGCTGTGTTATCACAATAAACAACCCTAGTTCTGTTGAATCACTTTGTTTGTTTAGTAGTTCTGATGATGTGATTATAGGAACTGACTTGTTAATGTGTTAAATAGTAGTAGTAACTGTAGCTGTGTTATCACAATAAACAACCCTAGTTCTGTTGAATCACTTTGTTTGTTTAGTAGTTCTGATGATGTGATTATAGGAACTGACTTGTTAATGTGTTAAATAGTAGTAGTAACTGTAGCTGTGTTATCACAATAAACAACCCTAGTTCTGTTGAATCACTTTGTTTGTTTAGTAGTTCTGATGATGTGATTATAGGAACTGACTTGTTAATGTGTTAAATAGTAGTAGTAACTGTAGCTGTGTTATCACAATAAACAACCCTAGTTCTGTTGAATCACTTTGTTTGTTTAGTAGTTCTGATGATGTGATTATAGGAACTGACTTGTTAATGTGTTAAATAGTAGTAGTAACTGTAGCTGTGTTATCACAATAAACAACCCTAGTTCTGTTGAATCACTTTGTTTGTTTAGTAGTTCTGATGATGTGATTATAGGAACTGACTTGTTAATGTGTTAAATAGTAGTAGTAACTGTAGCTGTGTTATCACAATAAACAACCCTAGTTCTGTTGAATCACTTTGTTTGTTTAGTAGTTCTGATGATGTGATTATAGGAACTGACTTGTTAATGTGTTAAATAGTAGTAGTAACTGTAGCTGTGTTATCACAATAAACAACCCTAGTTCTGTTGAATCACTTTGTTTGTTTAGTAGTTCTGATGATGTGATTATAGGAACTGACTTGTTAATGTGTTAAATAGTAGTAGTAACTGTAGCTGTGTTATCACAATAAACAACCCTAGTTCTGTTGAATCACTTTGTTTGTTTAGTAGTTCTGATGATGTGATTATAGGAACTGACTTGTTAATGTGTTAAATAGTAGTAGTAACTGTAGCTGTGTTATCACAATAAACAACCCTAGTTCTGTTGAATCACTTTGTTTGTTTAGTAGTTCTGATGATGTGATTATAGGAACTGACTTGTTAATGTGTTAAATAGTAGTAGTAACTGTAGCTGTGTTATCACAATAAACAACCCTAGTTCTGTTGAATCACTTTGTTTGTTTAGTAGTTCTGATGATGTTCTGATTATAGGAACTGACTTGTTAATGTGTTAAATAGTAGTAGTAACTGTAGCTGTGTTATCACAATAAACAACCCTAGTTCTGTTGAATCACTTTGTTTGTTTAGTAGTTCTGATGATGTGATTATAGGAACTGACTTGTTAATGTGTTAAATAGTAGTAGTAACTGTAGCTGTGTTATCACAATAAACAACCCTAGTTCTGTTGAATCACTTTGTTTGTTTAGTAGTTCTGATGATGTGATTATAGGAACTGACTTGTTAATGTGTTAAATAGTAGTAGTAACTGTAGCTGTGTTATCACAATAAACAACCCTAGTTCTGTTGAATCACTTTGTTTGTTTAGTAGTTCTGATGATGTGATTATAGGAACTGACTTGTTAATGTGTTAAATAGTAGTAGTAACTGTAGCTGTGTTATCACAATAAACAACCCTAGTTCTGTTGAATCACTTTGTTTGTTTAGTAGTTCTGATGATGTGATTATAGGAACTGACTTGTTAATGTGTTAAATAGTAGTAGTAACTGTAGCTGTGTTATCACAATAAACAACCCTAGTTCTGTTGAATCACTTTGTTTGTTTAGTAGTTCTGATGATGTGATTATAGGAACTGACTTGTTAATGTGTTAAATAGTAGTAGTAACTGTAGCTGTGTTATCACAATAAACAACCCTAGTTCTGTTGAATCACTTTGATTTAGGAACTGACTTGTTAGTAGTTCTGATGATGTGATTATAGTTCTGATGACTGACTTGTTAATGTGTTAAATAGTAGTAGTAACTGTAGCTGTGTTATCACAATAAACAACCCTAGTTCTGTTGAATCACTTTGTTTGTTTAGTAGTTCTGATGATGTGATTATAGGAACTGACTTGTTAATGTGTTAAATAGTAGTAGTAACTGTAGCTGTGTTATCACAATAAACAACCCTAGTTCTGTTGAATCACTTTGTTTGTTTAGTAGTTCTGATGATGTGATTATAGGAACTGACTTGTTAATGTGTTAAATAGTAGTAGTAACTGTAGCTGTGTTATCACAATAAACAACCCTAGTTCTGTTGAATCACTTTGTTTGTTTAGTAGTTCTGATGATGTGATTATAGGAACTGACTTGTTAATGTGTTAAATAGTAGTAGTAACTGTAGCTGTGTTATCACAATAAACAACCCTAGTTCTGTTGAATCACTTTGTTTGTTTAGTAGTTCTGATGATGTGATTATAGGAACTGACTTGTTAATGTGTTAAATAGTAGTAGTAACTGTAGCTGTGTTATCACAATAAACAACCCTAGTTCTGTTGAATCACTTTGTTTGTTTAGTAGTTCTGATGATGTGATTATAGGAACTGACTTGTTAATGTGTTAAATAGTAGTAGTAACTGTAGCTGTGTTATCACAATAAACAACCCTAGTTCTGTTGAATCACTTTGTTTGTTTAGTAGTTCTGATGATGTGATTATAGGAACTGACTTGTTAATGTGTTAAATAGTAGTAGTAACTGTAGCTGTGTTATCACAATAAACAACCCTAGTTCTGTTGAATCACTTTGTTTGTTTAGTAGTTCTGATGATGTGATTATAGGAACTTGTAGCTGTTTAGTAGTTCTGATGATGTGATTATAGGAACTGACTTGTTAATGTGTTAAATAGTAGTAGTAACTGTAGCTGTGTTATCACAATAAACAACCCTAGTTCTGTTGAATCACTTTGTTTGTTTAGTAGTTCTGATGATGTGATTATAGGAACTGACTTGTTAATGTGTTAAATAGTAGTAGTAACTGTAGCTGTGTTATCACAATAAACAACCCTAGTTCTGTTGAATCACTTTGTTTGTTTAGTAGTTCTGATGATGTGATTATAGGAACTGACTTGTTAATGTGTTAAATAGTAGTAGTAACTGTAGCTGTGTTATCACAATAAACAACCCTAGTTCTGTTGAATCACTTTGTTTGTTTAGTAGTTCTGATGATGTGATTATAGGAACTGACTTGTTAATGTGTTAAATAGTAGTAGTAACTGTAGCTGTGTTATCACAATAAACAACCCTAGTTCTGTTGAATCACTTTGTTTGTTTAGTAGTTCTGATGATGTGATTATAGGAACTGACTTGTTAATGTGTTAAAATAGTAGTAGTAACTGTAGCTGTGTTATCACAATAAACAACCCTAGTTCTGTTGAATCACTTTGTTTGTTTAGTAGTTCTGATGATGTGATTATAGGAACTGACTTGTTAATGTGTTAAATAGTAGTAGTAACTGTAGCTGTGTTATCACAATAAACAACCCTAGTTCTGTTGAATCACTTTGTTTGTTTAGTAGTTCTGATGATGTGATTATAGGAACTGACTTGTTAATGTGTTAAATAGTAGTAGTAACTGTAGCTGTGTTATCACAATAAACAACCCTAGTTCTGTTGAATCACTTTGTTTGTTTAGTAGTTCTGATGATGTGATTATAGGAACTGACTTGTTAATGTGTTAAATAGTAGTAGTAACTGTAGCTGTGTTATCACAATAAACAACCCTAGTTCTGTTGAATCACTTTGTTTGTTTAGTAGTTCTGATGATGTGATTATAGGAACTGACTTGTTAATGTGTTAAATAGTAGTAGTAACTTGTAGCTGTGTTATCACAATAAACAACCCTAGTTCTGTTGAATCACTTTGTTTGTTTAGTAGTTCTGATGATGTGATTATAGGAACTGACTTGTTAATGTGTTAAATAGTAGTAGTAACTGTAGCTGTGTTATCACAATAAACAACCCTAGTTCTGTTGAATCACTTTGTTTGTTTAGTAGTTCTGATGATGTGATTATAGGAACTGACTTGTTAATGTGTTAAATAGTAGTAGTAACTGTAGCTGTGTTATCACAATAAACAACCCTAGTTCTGTTGAATCACTTTGTTTGTTTAGTAGTTCTGATGATGTGATTATAGGAACTGACTTGTTAATGTGTTAAATAGTAGTAGTAACTGTAGCTGTGTTATCACAATAAACAACCCTAGTTCTGTTGAATCACTTTGTTTGTTTAGTAGTTCTGATGATGTGATTATAGGAACTGACTTGTTAATGTGTTAAATAGTAGTAGTAACTGTAGCTGTGTTATCACAATAAACAACCCTAGTTCTGTTGAATCACTTTGTTTGTTTAGTAGTTCTGATTGATTATAGGAACTGACTTGTTAGTAGTTCTGATGTGTTATCACAATAAACAACCCTAGTTCTGTTGATGTAGTTCTGATTATAGGAACTGACTTGTTAATGTGTTAAATAGTAGTAGTAACTGTAGCTGTGTTATCACAATAAACAACCCTAGTTCTGTTGAATCACTTTGTTTGTTTAGTAGTTCTGATGATGTGATTATAGGAACTGACTTGTTAATGTGTTAAATAGTAGTAGTAACTGTAGCTGTGTTATCACAATAAACAACCCTAGTTCTGTTGAATCACTTTGTTTGTTTAGTAGTTCTGATGATGTGATTATAGGAACTGACTTGTTAATGTGTTAAATAGTAGTAGTAACTGTAGCTGTGTTATCACAATAAACAACCCTAGTTCTGTTGAATCACTTTGTTTGTTTAGTAGTTCTGATGATGTGATTATAGGAACTGACTTGTTAATGTGTTAAATAGTAGTAGTAACTGTAGCTGTGTTATCACAATAAACAACCCTAGTTCTGTTGAATCACTTTGTTTGTTTAGTAGTTCTGATGATGTGATTATAGGAACTGACTTGTTAATGTGTTAAATAGTAGTAGTAACTGTAGCTGTGTTATCACAATAAACAACCCTAGTTCTGTTGAATCACTTTGTTTGTTTAGTAGTTCTGATGATGTGATTATAGGAACTGACTTGTTAATGTGTTAAATAGTAGTAGTAACTGTAGCTGTGTTATCACAATAAACAACCCTAGTTCTGTTGAATCACTTTGTTTGTTTAGTAGTTCTGATGATGTGATTATAGGAACTGACTTGTTAATGTGTTAAATAGTAGTAGTAACTGTAGCTGTGTTATCACAATAAACAACCCTAGTTCTGTTGAATCACTTTGTTTGTTTAGTAGTTCTGATGATGTGATTATAGGAACTGACTTGTTAATGTGTTAAATAGTAGTAGTAACTGTAGCTGTGTTATCACAATAAACAACCCTAGTTCTGTTGAATCACTTTGTTTGTTTAGTAGTTCTGATGATGTGATTATAGGAACTGACTTGTTAATGTGTTAAATAGTAGTAGTAACTGTAGCTGTGTTATCACAATAAACAACCCTAGTTCTGTTGAATCACTTTGTTTGTTTAGTAGTTCTGATGATGTGATTATAGGAACTGACTTGTTAATGTGTTAAATAGTAGTAGTAACTGTAGCTGTGTTATCACAATAAACAACCCTAGTTCTGTTGAATCACTTTGTTTGTTTAGTAGTTCTGATGATGTGATTATAGGAACTGACTTGTTAATGTGTTAAATAGTAGTAGTAACTGTAGCTGTGTTATCACAATAAACAACCCTAGTTCTGTTGAATCACTTTGTTTGTTTAGTAGTTCTGATGATGTGATTATAGGAACTGACTTGTTAGTATGTGTTAAATAGTAGTAGTAACTGTAGCTGTGTTATCACAATAAACAACCCTAGTTCTGTTGAATCACTTTGTTTGTTTAGTAGTTCTGATGATGTGATTATAGGAACTGACTTGTTAATGTGTTAAATAGTAGTAGTAACTGTAGCTGTGTTATCACAATAAACAACCCTAGTTCTGTTGAATCACTTTGTTTGTTTAGTAGTTCTGATGATGTGATTATAGGAACTGACTTGTTAATGTGTTAAATAGTAGTAGTAACTGTAGCTGTGTTATCACAATAAACAACCCTAGTTCTGTTGAATCACTTTGTTTGTTTAGTAGTTCTGATGATGTGATTATAGGAACTGACTTGTTAATGTGTTAAATAGTAGTAGTAACTGTAGCTGTGTTATCACAATAAACAACCCTAGTTCTGTTGAATCACTTTGTTTGTTTAGTAGTTCTGATGATGTGATTATAGGAACTGACTTGTTAATGTGTTAAATAGTAGTAGTAACTGTAGCTGTGTTATCACAATAAACAACCCTAGTTCTGTTGAATCACTTTGTTTGTTTAGTAGTTCTGATGATGTGATTATAGGAACTGACTTGTTAATGTGTTAAATAGTAGTAGTAACTGTAGCTGTGTTATCACAATAAACAACCCTAGTTCTGTTGAATCACTTTGTTTGTTTAGTAGTTCTGATGATGTGATTATAGGAACTGACTTGTTAATGTGTTAAATAGTAGTAGTAACTGTAGCTGTGTTATCACAATAAACAACCCTAGTTCTGTTGAATCACTTTGTTTGTTTAGTAGTTCTGATGATGTGATTATAGGAACTGACTTGTTAATGTGTTAAATAGTAGTAGTAACTGTAGCTGTGTTATCACAATAAACAACCCTAGTTCTGTTGAATCACTTTGTTTGTTTAGTAGTTCTGATGATGTGATTATAGGAACTGACTTGTTAATGTGTTAAATAGTAGTAGTAACTGTAGCTGTGTTATCACAATAAACAACCCTAGTTCTGTTGAATCACTTTGTTTGTTTAGTAGTTCTGATGATGTGATTATAGGAACTGACTTGTTAATGTGTTAAATAGTAGTAGTAACTGTAGCTGTGTTATCACAATAAACAACCCTAGTTCTGTTGAATCACTTTGTTTGTTTAGTAGTTCTGATGATGTGATTATAGGAACTGACTTGTTAATGTGTTAAATAGTAGTAGTAACTGTAGCTGTGTTATCACAATAAACAACCCTAGTTCTGTTGAATCACTTTGTTTGTTTAGTAGTTCTGATGATGTGATTATAGGAACTGACTTGTTAATGTGTTAAATAGTAGTAGTAACTGTAGCTGTGTTATCACAATAAACAACCCTAGTTCTGTTGAATCACTTTGTTTGTTTAGTAGTTCTGATGATGTGATTATAGGAACTGACTTGTTAATGTGTTAAATAGTAGTAGTAACTGTAGCTGTGTTATCACAATAAACAACCCTAGTTCTGTTGAATCACTTTGTTTGTTTAGTAGTTCTGATGATGTGATTATAGGAACTGACTTGTTAGTGTGTTAAATAGTAGTAGTAACTGTAGCTGTGTTATCACAATAAACAACCCTAGTTCTGTTGAATCACTTTGTTTGTTTAGTAGTTCTGATGATGTGATTATAGGAACTGACTTGTTAATGTGTTAAATAGTAGTAGTAACTGTAGCTGTGTTATCACAATAAACAACCCTAGTTCTGTTGAATCACTTTGTTTGTTTAGTAGTTCTGATGATGTGATTATAGGAACTGACTTGTTAATGTGTTAAATAGTAGTAGTAACTGTAGCTGTGTTATCACAATAAACAACCCTAGTTCTGTTGAATCACTTTGTTTGTTTAGTAGTTCTGATGATGTGATTATAGGAACTGACTTGTTAATGTGTTAAATAGTAGTAGTAACTGTAGCTGTGTTATCACAATAAACAACCCTAGTTCTGTTGAATCACTTTGTTTGTTTAGTAGTTCTGATGATGTGATTATAGGAACTGACTTGTTAATGTGTTAAATAGTAGTAGTAACTGTAGCTGTGTTATCACAATAAACAACCCTAGTTCTGTTGAATCAGTTTTTTTTGTTTAGTAGTTCTGATGATGTGATTATAGGAACTGACTTGTTAATGTGTTAAATAGTAGTAGTAACTGTAGCTGTGTTATCACAATAAACAACCCTAGTTCTGTTGAATCACTTTGTTTGTTTAGTAGTTCTGATGATGTGATTATAGGAACTGACTTGTTAATGTGTTAAATAGTAGTAGTAACTGTAGCTGTGTTATCACAATAAACAACCCTAGTTCTGTTGAATCACTTTGTTTGTTTAGTAGTTCTGATGATGTGATTATAGGAACTGACTTGTTAATGTGTTAAATAGTAGTAGTAACTGTAGCTGTGTTATCACAATAAACAACCCTAGTTCTGTTGAATCACTTTGTTTGTTTAGTAGTTCTGATGATGTGATTATAGGAACTGACTTGTTAATGTGTTAAATAGTAGTAGTAACTGTAGCTGTGTTATCACAATAAACAACCCTAGTTCTGTTGAATCACTTTGTTTGTTTAGTAGTTCTGATGATGTGATTATAGGAACTGACTTGTTAATGTGTTAAATAGTAGTAGTAACTGTAGCTGTGTTATCACAATAAACAACCCTAGTTCTGTTGAATCACTTTGTTTGTTTAGTAGTTCTGATGATGTGATTATAGGAACTGACTTGTTAATGTGTTAAATAGTAGTAGTAACTGTAGCTGTGTTATCACAATAAACAACCCTAGTTCTGTTGAATCACTTTGTTTGTTTAGTAGTTCTGATGATGTGATTATAGGAACTGACTTGTTAATGTGTTAAATAGTAGTAGTAACTGTAGCTGTGTTATCACAATAAACAACCCTAGTTCTGTTGAATCACTTTGTTTGTTTAGTAGTTCTGATGATGTGATTATAGGAACTGACTTGTTAATGTGTTAAATAGTAGTAGTAACTGTAGCTGTGTTATCACAATAAACAACCCTAGTTCTGTTGAATCACTTTGTTTGTTTAGTAGTTCTGATGATGTGATTATAGGAACTGACTTGTTAATGTGTTAAATAGTAGTAGTAACTGTAGCTGTGTTATCACAATAAACAACCCTAGTTCTGTTGAATCACTTTGTTTGTTTAGTAGTTCTGATGATGTGATTATAGGAACTGACTTGTTAATGTGTTAAATAGTAGTAGTAACTGTAGCTGTGTTATCACAATAAACAACCCTAGTTCTGTTGAATCACTTTGTTTGTTTAGTAGTTCTGATGATGTGATTATAGGAACTGACTTGTTAATGTGTTAAATAGTAGTAGTAACTGTAGCTGTGTTATCACAATAAACAACCCTAGTTCTGTTGAATCACTTTGTTTGTTTCTGTAGTTCTGATGATGTGATTATAGGAACTGACTTGTTAGTAGTGTGTTAAATAGTAGTAGTAACTGTAGCTGTGTTATCACAATAAACAACCCTAGTTCTGTTGAATCACTTTGTTTGTTTAGTAGTTCTGATGATGTGATTATAGGAACTGACTTGTTAATGTGTTAAATAGTAGTAGTAACTGTAGCTGTGTTATCACAATAAACAACCCTAGTTCTGTTGAATCACTTTGTTTGTTTAGTAGTTCTGATGATGTGATTATAGGAACTGACTTGTTAATGTGTTAAATAGTAGTAGTAACTGTAGCTGTGTTATCACAATAAACAACCCTAGTTCTGTTGAATCACTTTGTTTGTTTAGTAGTTCTGATGATGTGATTATAGGAACTGACTTGTTAATGTGTTAAATAGTAGTAGTAACTGTAGCTGTGTTATCACAATAAACAACCCTAGTTCTGTTGAATCACTTTGTTTGTTTAGTAGTTCTGATGATGTGATTATAGGAACTGACTTGTTAGTAGTGTGTTAATATAGTAGTAGTAGTACTGTAGCTGTGTTATCACAATAAACAACCCTAGTTCTGTTGAATCACTTTGTTTGTTTAGTAGTTCTGATGATGTGATTATAGGAACTGACTTGTTAATGTGTTAAATAGTAGTAGTAACTGTAGCTGTGTTATCACAATAAACAACCCTAGTTCTGTTGAATCACTTTGTTTGTTTAGTAGTTCTGATGATGTGATTATAGGAACTGACTTGTTAATGTGTTAAATAGTAGTAGTAACTGTAGCTGTGTTATCACAATAAACAACCCTAGTTCTGTTGAATCACTTTGTTTGTTTAGTAGTTCTGATGATGTGATTATAGGAACTGACTTGTTAATGTGTTAAATAGTAGTAGTAACTGTAGCTGTGTTATCACAATAAACAACCCTAGTTCTGTTGAATCACTTTGTTTGTTTAGTAGTTCTGATGATGTGATTATAGGAACTGACTTGTTAATGTGTTAAATAGTAGTAGTAACTGTAGCTGTGTTATCACAATAAACAACCCTAGTTCTGTTGAATCACTTTGTTTGTTTAGTAGTTCTGATGATGTGATTATAGGAACTGACTTGTTAATGTGTTAAATAGTAGTAGTAACTGTAGCTGTGTTATCACAATAAACAACCCTAGTTCTGTTGAATCACTTTGTTTGTTTAGTAGTTCTGATGATGTGATTATAGGAACTGACTTGTTAATGTGTTAAATAGTAGTAGTAACTGTAGCTGTGTTATCACAATAAACAACCCTAGTTCTGTTGAATCACTTTGTTTGTTTAGTAGTTCTGATGATGTGATTATAGGAACTGACTTGTTAATGTGTTAAATAGTAGTAGTAACTGTAGCTGTGTTATCACAATAAACAACCCTAGTTCTGTTGAATCACTTTGTTTGTTTAGTAGTTCTGATGATGTGATTATAGGAACTGACTTGTTAATGTGTTAAATAGTAGTAGTAACTGTAGCTGTGTTATCACAATAAACAACCCTAGTTCTGTTGAATCACTTTGTTTGTTTAGTAGTTCTGATGATGTGATTATAGGAACTGACTTGTTAATGTGTTAAATAGTAGTAGTAACTGTAGCTGTGTTATCACAACAATAAACAACCCTAGTTCTGTTGAATCACTTTGTTTGTTTAGTAGTTCTGATGATGTGATTATAGGAACTGACTTGTTAATGTGTTAAATAGTAGTAGTAACTGTAGCTGTGTTATCACAATAAACAACCCTAGTTCTGTTGAATCACTTTGTTTGTTTAGTAGTTCTGATGATGTGATTATAGGAACTGACTTGTTAATGTGTTAAATAGTAGTAGTAACTGTAGCTGTGTTATCACAATAAACAACCCTAGTTCTGTTGAATCACTTTGTTTGTTTAGTAGTTCTGATGATGTGATTATAGGAACTGACTTGTTAATGTGTTAAATAGTAGTAGTAACTGTAGCTGTGTTATCACAATAAACAACCCTAGTTCTGTTGAATCACTTTGTTTGTTTAGTAGTTCTGATGATGATTATAGGAACTGACTTGTTAATGTGTTAAATAGTAGTAGTAACTGTAGCTGTGTTATCACAATAAACAACCCTAGTTCTGTTGAATCACTTTGTTTGTTTAGTAGTTCTGATGATGTGATTATAGGAACTGACTTGTTAATGTGTTAAATAGTAGTAGTAACTGCTGCTGTGTTATCTGTAGCTGTGTTATCACAATAAACAACCCTAGTTCTGTTGAATCACTTTGTTTGTTTAGTAGTTCTGATGATGTGATTATAGGAACTGACTTGTTAATGTGTTAAATAGTAGTAGTAACTGTAGCTGTGTTATCACAATAAACAACCCTAGTTCTGTTGAATCACTTTGTTTGTTTAGTAGTTCTGATGATGTGATTATAGGAACTGACTTGTTAATGTGTTAAATAGTAGTAGTAACTGTAGCTGTGTTATCACAATAAACAACCCTAGTTCTGTTGAATCACTTTGTTTGTTTAGTAGTTCTGATGATGTGATTATAGGAACTGACTTGTTAATGTGTTAAATAGTAGTAGTAACTGTAGCTGTGTTATCACAATAAACAACCCTAGTTCTGTTGAATCACTTTGTTTGTTTAGTAGTTCTGATGATGTGATTATAGGAACTGACTTGTTAATGTGTTAAATAGTAGTAGTAACTGTAGCTGTGTTATCACAATAAACAACCCTAGTTCTGTTGAATCACTTTGTTTGTTTAGTAGTTCTGATGATGTGATTATAGGAACTGACTTGTTAATGTGTTAAATAGTAGTAGTAACTGTAGCTGTGTTATCACAATAAACAACCCTAGTTCTGTTGAATCACTTTGTTTGTTTAGTAGTTCTGATGATGTGATTATAGGAACTGACTTGTTAATGTGTTAAATAGTAGTAGTAACTGTAGCTGTGTTATCACAATAAACAACCCTAGTTCTGTTGAATCACTTTGTTTGTTTAGTAGTTCTGATGATGTGATTATAGGAACTGACTTGTTAATGTGTTAAATAGTAGTAGTAACTGTAGCTGTGTTATCACAATAAACAACCCTAGTTCTGTTGAATCACTTTGTTTGTTTAGTAGTTCTGATGATGTGATTATAGGAACTGACTTGTTAATGTGTTAAATAGTAGTAGTAACTGTAGCTGTGTTATCACAATAAACAACCCTAGTTCTGTTGAATCACTTTGTTTGTTTAGTAGTTCTGATGATGTGATTATAGGAACTGACTTGTTAATGTGTTAAATAGTAGTAGTAACTGTAGCTGTGTTATCACAATAAACAACCCTAGTTCTGTTGAATCACTTTGTTTGTTTAGTAGTTCTGATGATGTGATTATAGGAACTGACTTGTTAATGTGTTAAATAGTAGTAGTAACTGTAGCTGTGTTATCACAATAAACAACCCTAGTTCTGTTGAATCACTTTGTTTGTTTAGTAGTTCTGATGATGTGATTATAGGAACTGACTTGTTAAAATGTGTTAAATAGTAGTAGTAACTGTAGCTGTGTTATCACAATAAACAACCCTAGTTCTGTTGAATCACTTTGTTTGTTTAGTAGTTCTGATGATGTGATTATAGGAACTGACTTGTTAATGTGTTAAATAGTAGTAGTAACTGTAGCTGTGTTATCACAATAAACAACCCTAGTTCTGTTGAATCACTTTGTTTGTTTAGTAGTTCTGATGATGTGATTATAGGAACTGACTTGTTAATGTGTTAAATAGTAGTAGTAACTGTAGCTGTGTTATCACAATTGAATCACTTTGTTTGTTTAGTAGTTCTGACAATTATAGGAACTGACTTGTTAATGTGTTAAATAGTAGTAGTAACTGTAGCTGTGTTATCACAATAAACAACCCTAGTTCTGTTGAATCACTTTGTTTGTTTAGTAGTTCTGATGATGTGATTATAGGAACTGACTTGTTAATGTGTTAAATAGTAGTAGTAACTGTAGCTGTGTTATCACAATAAACAACCCTAGTTCTGTTGAATCACTTTGTTTGTTTAGTAGTTCTGATGATGTGATTATAGGAACTGACTTGTTAATGTGTTAAATAGTAGTAGTAACTGTAGCTGTGTTATCACAATAAACAACCCTAGTTCTGTTGAATCACTTTGTTTGTTTAGTAGTTCTGATGATGTGATTATAGGAACTGACTTGTTAATGTGTTAAATAGTAGTAGTAACTGTAGCTGTGTTATCACAATAAACAACCCTAGTTCTGTTGAATCACTTTGTTTGTTTAGTAGTTCTGATGATGTGATTATAGGAACTGACTTGTTAATGTGTTAAATAGTAGTAGTAACTGTAGCTGTGTTATCACAATAAACAACCCTAGTTCTGTTGAATCACTTTGTTTGTTTAGTAGTTCTGATGATGTGATTATAGGAACTGACTTGTTAATGTGTTAAATAGTAGTAGTAACTGTAGCTGTGTTATCACAATAAACAACCCTAGTTCTGTTGAATCACTTTGTTTGTTTAGTAGTTCTGATGATGTGATTATAGGAACTGACTTGTTAATGTGTTAAATAGTAGTAGTAACTGTAGCTGTGTTATCACAATAAACAACCCTAGTTCTGTTGAATCACTTTGTTTGTTTAGTAGTTCTGATGATGTGATTATAGGAACTGACTTGTTAATGTGTTAAATAGTAGTAGTAACTGTAGCTGTGTTATCACAATAAACAACCCTAGTTCTGTTGAATCACTTTGTTTGTTTAGTAGTTCTGATGATGTGATTATAGGAACTGACTTGTTATAGGAACTGACTTGTGTGTGTAAATAGTAGTAGTAACTGTAGCTGTGTTATCACAATAAACAACCCTAGTTCTGTTGAATCACTTTGTTTGTTTAGTAGTTCTGATGATGTGATTATAGGAACTGACTTGTTAATGTGTTAAATAGTAGTAGTAACTGTAGCTGTGTTATCACAATAAACAACCCTAGTTCTGTTGAATCACTTTGTTTGTTTAGTAGTTCTGATGATGTGATTATAGGAACTGACTTGTTAATGTGTTAAATAGTAGTAGTAACTGTAGCTGTGTTATCACAATAAACAACCCTAGTTCTGTTGAATCACTTTGTTTGTTTAGTAGTTCTGATGATGTGATTATAGGAACTGACTTGTTAATGTGTTAAATAGTAGTAGTAACTGTAGCTGTGTTATCACAATAAACAACCCTAGTTCTGTTGAATCACTTTGTTTGTTTAGTAGTTCTGATGATGTGATTATAGGAACTGACTTGTTAATGTGTTAAATAGTAGTAGTAACTGTAGCTGTGTTATCACAATAAACAACCCTAGTTCTGTTGAATCACTTTGTTTGTTTAGTAGTTCTGATGATGTGATTATAGGAACTGACTTGTTAATGTGTTAAATAGTAGTAGTAACTGTAGCTGTGTTATCACAATAAACAACCCTAGTTCTGTTGAATCACTTTGTTTGTTTAGTAGTTCTGATGATGTGATTATAGGAACTGACTTGTTAATGTGTTAAATAGTAGTAGTAACTGTAGCTGTGTTATCACAATAAACAACCCTAGTTCTGTTGAATCACTTTGTTTGTTTAGTAGTTCTGATGATGGAACTGATTATAGGAACTGACTTGTTATCACAATAAACAACCCTGTGTTAAATAGTAGTATGTAACTGTAGCTGTGTTATCACAATAAACAACCCTAGTTCTGTTGAATCACTTTGTTTGTTTAGTAGTTCTGATGATGTGATTATAGGAACTGACTTGTTAATGTGTTAAATAGTAGTAGTAACTGTAGCTGTGTTATCACAATAAACAACCCTAGTTCTGTTGAATCACTTTGTTTGTTTAGTAGTTCTGATGATGTGATTATAGGAACTGACTTGTTAATGTGTTAAATAGTAGTAGTAACTGTAGCTGTGTTATCACAATAAACAACCCTAGTTCTGTTGAATCACTTTGTTTGTTTAGTAGTTCTGATGATGTGATTATAGGAACTGACTTGTTAATGTGTTAAATAGTAGTAGTAACTGTAGCTGTGTTATCACAATAAACAACCCTAGTTCTGTTGAATCACTTTGTTTGTTTAGTAGTTCTGATGATGTGATTATAGGAACTGACTTGTTAATGTGTTAAATAGTAGTAGTAACTGTAGCTGTGTTATCACAATAAACAACCCTAGTTCTGTTGAATCACTTTGTTTGTTTAGTAGTTCTGATGATGTGATTATAGGAACTGACTTGTTAATGTGTTAAATAGTAGTAGTAACTGTAGCTGTGTTATCACAATAAACAACCCTAGTTCTGTTGAATCACTTTGTTTGTTTAGTAGTTCTGATGATGTGATTATAGGAACTGACTTGTTAATGTGTTAAATAGTAGTAGTAACTGTAGCTGTGTTATCACAATAAACAACCCTAGTTCTGTTGAATCACTTTGTTTGTTTAGTAGTTCTGATGATGTGATTATAGGAACTGACTTGTTAATGTGTTAAATAGTAGTAGTAACTGTAGCTGTGTTATCACAATAAACAACCCTAGTTCTGTTGAATCACTTTGTTTGTTTAGTAGTTCTGATGATGTGATTATAGGAACTGACTTGTTAATGTGTTAAATAGTAGTAGTAACTGTAGCTGTGTTATCACAATAAACAACCCTAGTTCTGTTGAATCACTTTGTTTGTTTAGTAGTTCTGATGATGTGATTATAGGAACTGACTTGTTAAGGAACTGTGTTAAATAGTAGTAGTAACTGTAGCTGTGTTATCACAATAAACAACCCTAGTTCTGTTGAATCACTTTGTTTGTTTAGTAGTTCTGATGATGTGATTATAGGAACTGACTTGTTAATGTGTTAAATAGTAGTATAACTGTAGCTGTGTTAGTAGTAAAATAGTAGTAGTAACTGTAGCTGTGTTATCACAATAAACAACCCTAGTTCTGTTGAATCACTTTGTTTGTTTAGTAGTTCTGATGATGTGATTATAGGAACTGACTTGTTAATGTGTTAAATAGTAGTAGTAACTGTAGCTGTGTTATCACAATAAACAACCCTAGTTCTGTTGAATCACTTTGTTTGTTTAGTAGTTCTGATGATGTGATTATAGGAACTGACTTGTTAATGTGTTAAATAGTAGTAGTAACTGTAGCTGTGTTATCACAATAAACAACCCTAGTTCTGTTGAATCACTTTGTTTGTTTAGTAGTTCTGATGATGTGATTATAGGAACTGACTTGTTAATGTGTTAAATAGTAGTAGTAACTGTAGCTGTGTTATCACAATAAACAACCCTAGTTCTGTTGAATCACTTTGTTTGTTTAGTAGTTCTGATGATGTGATTATAGGAACTGACTTGTTAATGTGTTAAATAGTAGTAGTAACTGTAGCTGTGTTATCACAATAAACAACCCTAGTTCTGTTGAATCACTTTGTTTGTTTAGTAGTTCTGATGATGTGATTATAGGAACTGACTTGTTAATGTGTTAAATAGTAGTAGTAACTGTAGCTGTGTTATCACAATAAACAACCCTAGTAATCACTTTAGTAGTTCTGATGATGTGATTATAGGAACTGACTTGTTATGTGTTAAATAGTAGTAGTAACTGTAGCTGTGTTATCACAATAAACAACCCTAGTTCTGTTGAATCACTTTGTTTGTTTAGTAGTTCTGATGATGTGATTATAGGAACTGACTTGTTAATGTGTTAAATAGTAGTAGTAACTGTAGCTGTGTTATCACAATAAACAACCCTAGTTCTGTTGAATCACTTTGTTTGTTTAGTAGTTCTGATGATGTGATTATAGGAACTGACTTGTTAATGTGTTAAATAGTAGTAGTAACTGTAGCTCACAATAAACAACCCTAGTTCTGTTGAATCACTTTGTTTGTTTAGTAGTTCTGATGATGTGATTATAGGAACTGACTTGTTAGTGTTAAATAGTAGTAGTAACTGTAGCTGTGTTATCACAATAAACAACCCTAGTTCTGTTGAATCACTTTGTTTGTTTAGTAGTTCTGATGATGTGATTATAGGAACTGACTTGTTAATGTGTTAAATAGTAGTAGTAACTGTAGCTGTGTTATCACAATAAACAACCCTAGTTCTGTTGAATCACTTTGTTTGTTTAGTAGTTCTGATGATGTGATTATAGGAACTGACTTGTTAATGTGTTAAATAGTAGTAGTAACTGTAGCTGTGTTATCACAATAAACAACCCTAGTTCTGTTGAATCACTTTGTTTGTTTAGTAGTTCTGATGATGTGATTATAGGAACTGACTTGTTAGTATGTGTTAAATAGTAGTAGTAACTGTAGCTGTGTTATCACAATAAACAACCCTAGTTCTGTTGAATCACTTTGTTTGTTTAGTAGTTCTGATGATGTGATTATAGGAACTGACTTGTTAATGTGTTAAATAGTAGTAGTAACTGTAGCTGTGTTATCACAATAAACAACCCTAGTTCTGTTGAATCACTTTGTTTGTTTAGTAGTTCTGATGATGTGATTATAGGAACTGACTTGTTAATGTGTTAAATAGTAGTAGTAACTGTAGCTGTGTTATCACAATAAACAACCCTAGTTCTGTTGAATCACTTTGTTTGTTTAGTAGTTCTGATGATGTGATTATAGGAACTGACTTGTTAATGTGTTAAATAGTAGTAGTAACTGTAGCTGTGTTATCACAATAAACAACCCTAGTTCTGTTGAATCACTTTGTTTGTTTAGTAGTTCTGATGATGTGATTATAGGAACTGACTTGTTAATGTGTTAAATAGTAGTAGTAACTGTAGCTGTGTTATCACAATAAACAACCCTAGTTCTGTTGAATCACTTTGTTTGTTTAGTAGTTCTGATGATGTGATTATAGGAACTGACTTGTTAATGTGTTAAATAGTAGTAGTAACTGTAGCTGTGTTATCACAATAAACAACCCTAGTTCTGTTGAATCACTTTGTTTGTTTAGTAGTTCTGATGATGTGATTATAGGAACTGACTTGTTAATGTGTTAAATAGTAGTAGTAACTGTAGCTGTGTTATCACAATAAACAACCCTAGTTCTGTTGAATCACTTTGTTTGTTTAGTAGTTCTGATGATGTGATTATAGGAACTGACTTGTTAATGTGTTAAATAATAGTAGTAGTAACTGTAGCTGTGTTATCACAATAAACAACCCTAGTTCTGTTGAATCACTTTGTTTGTTTAGTAGTTCTGATGATGATTATAGGAACTGACTTGTTAATGTGTTAAATAGTAGTAGTAACTGTAGCTGTGTTATCACAATAAACAACCCTAGTTCTGTTGAATCACTTTGTTTGTTTAGTAGTTCTGATGATGTGATTATAGGAACTGACTTGTTAATGTGTTAAATAGTAGTAGTAACTGTAGCTGTGTTATCACAATAAACAACCCTAGTTCTGTTGAATCACTTTGTTTGTTTAGTAGTTCTGATGATGTGATTATAGGAACTGACTTGTTAATGTGTTAAATAGTAGTAGTAACTGTAGCTGTGTTATCACAATAAACAACCCTAGTTCTGTTGAATCACTTTGTTTGTTTAGTAGTTCTGATGATGTGATTATAGGAACTGACTTGTTAATGTGTTAAATAGTAGTAGTAACTGTAGCTGTGTTATCACAATAAACAACCCTAGTTCTGTTGAATCACTTTGTTTGTTTAGTAGTTCTGATGATGTGATTATAGGAACTGACTTGTTAATGTGTTAAATAGTAGTAGTAACTGTAGCTGTGTTATCACAATAAACAACCCTAGTTCTGTTGAATCACTTTGTTTGTTTAGTAGTTCTGATGATGTGATTATAGGAACTGACTTGTTAATGTGTTAAATAGTAGTAGTAACTGTAGCTGTGTTATCACAATAAACAACCCTAGTTCTGTTGAATCACTTTGTTTGTTTAGTAGTTCTGATGATGTGATTATAGGAACTGACTTGTTAATGTGTTAAATAGTAGTAGTAACTGTAGCTGTGTTATCACAATAAACAACCCTAGTTCTGTTGAATCACTTTGTTTGTTTAGTAGTTCTGATGATGTGATTATAGGAACTGACTTGTTAATGTGTTAAATAGTAGTAGTAACTGTAGCTGTGTTATCACAATAAACAACCCTAGTTCTGTTGAATCACTTTGTTTGTTTAGTAGTTCTGATGATGTGATTATAGGAACTGACTTGTTAATGTGTTAAATAGTAGTAGTAACTGTAGCTGTGTTATCACAATAAACAACCCTAGTTCTGTTGAATCACTTTGTTTGTTTAGTAGTTCTGATGATGTGATTATAGGAACTGACTTGTTAATGTGTTAAATAGTAGTAGTAACTGTAGCTGTGTTATCACAATAAACAACCCTAGTTCTGTTGAATCACTTTGTTTGTTTAGTAGTTCTGATGATGTGATTATAGGAACTGACTTGTTAATGTGTTAAATAGTAGTAGTAACTGTAGCTGTGTTATCACAATAAACAACCCTAGTTCTGTTGAATCACTTTGTTTGTTTAGTAGTTCTGATGATGTGATTATAGGAACTGACTTGTTAATGTGTTAAATAGTAGTAGTAACTGTAGCTGTGTTATCACAATAAACAACCCTAGTTCTGTTGAATCACTTTGTTTGTTTAGTAGTTCTGATGATGTGATTATAGGAACTGACTTGTTAATGTGTTAAATAGTAGTAGTAACTGTAGCTGTGTTATCACAATAAACAACCCTAGTTCTGTTGAATCACTTTGTTTGTTTAGTAGTTCTGATGATGTGATTATAGGAACTGACTTGTTAATGTGTTAAATAGTAGTAGTAACTGTAGCTGTGTTATCACAATAAACAACCCTAGTTCTGTTGAATCACTTTGTTTGTTTAGTAGTTCTGATGATGTGATTATAGGAACTGACTTGTTAATGTGTTAAATAGTAGTAGTAACTGTAGCTGTGTTATCACAATAAACAACCCTAGTTCTGTTGAATCACTTTGTTTGTTTAGTAGTTCTGATGATGTGATTATAGGAACTGACTTGTTAATGTGTTAAATAGTAGTAGTAACTGTAGCTGTGTTATCACAATAAACAACCCTAGTTCTGTTGAATCACTTTGTTTGTTTAGTAGTTCTGATGATGATTATAGGAACTGACTTGTTAATGTGTTAAATAGTAGTAGTAACTGTAGCTGTGTTATCACAATAAACAACCCTAGTTCTGTTGAATCACTTTGTTTGTTTAGTAGTTCTGATGATGTGATTATAGGAACTGACTTGTTAATGTGTTAAATAGTAGTAGTAACTGTAGCTGTGTTATCACAATAAACAACCCTAGTTCTGTTGAATCACTTTGTTTGTTTAGTAGTTCTGATGATGTGATTATAGGAACTGACTTGTTAATGTGTTAAATAGTAGTAGTAACTGTAGCTGTGTTATCACAATAAACAACCCTAGTTCTGTTGAATCACTTTGTTTGTTTAGTAGTTCTGATGATGTGATTATAGGAACTGACTTGTTAATGTGTTAAATAGTAGTAGTAACTGTAGCTGTGTTATCACAATAAACAACCCTAGTTCTGTTGAATCACTTTGTTTGTTTAGTAGTTCTGATGATGTGATTATAGGAACTGACTTGTTAATGTGTTAAATAGTAGTAGTAACTGTAGCTGTGTTATCACAATAAACAACCCTAGTTCTGTTGAATCACTTTGTTTGTTTAGTAGTTCTGATGATGTGATTATAGGAACTGACTTGTTAATGTGTTAAATAGTAGTAGTAACTGTAGCTGTGTTATCACAATAAACAACCCTAGTTCTGTTGAATCACTTTGTTTGTTTAGTAGTTCTGATGATGTGATTATAGGAACTGACTTGTTAATGTGTTAAATAGTAGTAGTAACTGTAGCTGTGTTATCACAATAAACAACCCTAGTTCTGTTGAATCACTTTGTTTGTTTAGTAGTTCTGATGATGTGATTATAGGAACTGACTTGTTAATGTGTTAAATAGTAGTAGTAACTGTAGCTGTGTTATCACAATAAACAACCCTAGTTCTGTTGAATCACTTTGTTTGTTTAGTAGTTCTGATGATGTGATTATAGGAACTGACTTGTTAATGTGTTAAATAGTAGTAGTAACTGTAGCTGTGTTATCACAATAAACAACCCTAGTTCTGTTGAATCACTTTGTTTGTTTAGTAGTTCTGATGATGTGATTATAGGAACTGACTTGTTAATGTGTTAAATAGTAGTAGTAACTGTAGCTGTGTTATCACAATAAACAACCCTAGTTCTGTTGAATCACTTTGTTTGTAGTTCTGATAGTTCTGATGATGTGATTATAGGAACTGACTTGTTAATGTGTTAAATAGTAGTAGTAACTGTAGCTGTGTTATCACAATAAACAACCCTAGTTCTGTTGAATCACTTTGTTTGTTTAGTAGTTCTGATGATGTGATTATAGGAACTGACTTGTTAATGTGTTAAATAGTAGTAGTAACTGTAGCTGTGTTATCACAATAAACAACCCTAGTTCTGTTGAATCACTTTGTTTGTTTAGTAGTTCTGATGATGTGATTATAGGAACTGACTTGTTAATGTGTTAAATAGTAGTAGTAACTGTAGCTGTGTTATCACAATAAACAACCCTAGTTCTGTTGAATCACTTTGTTTGTTTAGTAGTTCTGATGATGTGATTATAGGAACTGACTTGTTAATGTGTTAAATAGTAGTAGTAACTGTAGCTGTGTTATCACAATAAACAACCCTAGTTCTGTTGAATCACTTTGTTTGTTTAGTAGTTCTGATGATGTGATTATAGGAACTGACTTGTTAATGTGTTAAATAGTAGTAGTAACTGTAGCTGTGTTATCACAATAAACAACCCTAGTTCTGTTGAATCACTTTGTTTGTTTAGTAGTTCTGATGATGTGATTATAGGAACTGACTTGTTAATGTGTTAAATAGTAGTAGTAACTGTAGCTGTGTTATCACAATAAACAACCCTAGTTCTGTTGAATCACTTTGTTTGTTTAGTAGTTCTGATGATGTGATTATAGGAACTGACTTGTTAATGTGTTAAATAGTAGTAGTAACTGTAGCTGTGTTATCACAATAAACAACCCTAGTTCTGTTGAATCACTTTGTTTGTTTAGTAGTTCTGATGATGTGATTATAGGAACTGACTTGTTAATGTGTTAAATAGTAGTAGTAACTGTAGCTGTGTTATCACAATAAACAACCCTAGTTCTGTTGAATCACTTTGTTTGTTTAGTAGTTCTGATGATGTGATTATAGGAACTGACTTGTTAATGTGTTAAATAGTAGTAGTAACTGTAGCTGTGTTATCACAATAAACAACCCTAGTTCTGTTGAATCACTTTGTTTGTTTAGTAGTTCTGATGATGTGATTATAGGAACTGACTTGTTAATGTGTTAAATAGTAGTAGTAACTGTAGCTGTGTTATCACAATAAACAACCCTAGTTCTGTTGAATCACTTTGTTTGTTTAGTAGTTCTGATGATGTGATTATAGGAACTGACTTGTTAATGTGTTAAATAGTAGTAGTAACTGTAGCTGTGTTATCACAATAAACAACCCTAGTTCTGTTGAATCACTTTGTTTGTTTAGTAGTTCTGATGATGTGATTATAGGAACTGACTTGTTAATGTGTTAAATAGTAGTAGTAACTGTAGCTGTGTTATCACAATAAACAACCCTAGTTCTGTTGAATCACTTTTTTTGTTTAGTAGTTCTGATGATGTGATTATAGGAACTGACTTGTTAATGTGTTAAATAGTAGTAGTAACTGTAGCTGTGTTATCACAATAAACAACCCTAGTTCTGTTGAATCACTTTGTTTGTTTAGTAGTTCTGATGATGTGATTATAGGAACTGACTTGTTAATGTGTTAAATAGTAGTAGTAACTGTAGCTGTGTTATCACAATAAACAACCCTAGTTCTGTTGAATCACTTTGTTTGTTTAGTAGTTCTGATGATGTGATTATAGGAACTGACTTGTTAATGTGTTAAATAGTAGTAGTAACTGTAGCTGTGTTATCACAATAAACAACCCTAGTTCTGTTGAATCACTTTGTTTGTTTAGTAGTTCTGATGATGTGATTATAGGAACTGACTTGTTAATGTGTTAAATAGTAGTAGTAACTGTAGCTGTGTTATCACAATAAACAACCCTAGTTCTGTTGAATCACTTTGTTTGTTTAGTAGTTCTGATGATGTGATTATAGGAACTGACTTGTTAATGTGTTAAATAGTAGTAGTAACTGTAGCTGTGTTATCACAATAAACAACCCTAGTTCTGTTGAATCACTTTGTTTGTTTAGTAGTTCTGATGATGTGATTATAGGAACTGACTTGTTAATGTGTTAAATAGTAGTAGTAACTGTAGCTGTGTTATCACAATAAACAACCCTAGTTCTGTTGAATCACTTTGTTTGTTTAGTAGTTCTGATGATGTGATTATAGGAACTGACTTGTTAATGTGTTAAATAGTAGTAGTAACTGTAGCTGTGTTATCACAATAAACAACCCTAGTTCTGTTGAATCACTTTGTTTGTTTAGTAGTTCTGATGATGTTTGATTATAGGAACTGACTTGTTAATGTGTTAAATAGTAGTAGTAACTGTAGCTGTGTTATCACAATAAACAACCCTAGTTCTGTTGAATCACTTTGTTTGTTTAGTAGTTCTGATGATGTGATTATAGGAACTGACTTGTTAATGTGTTAAATAGTAGTAGTAACTGTAGCTGTGTTATCACAATAAACAACCCTAGTTCTGTTGAATCACTTTGTTTGTTTAGTAGTTCTGATGATGTGATTATAGGAACTGACTTGTTAATGTGTTAAATAGTAGTAGTAACTGTAGCTGTGTTATCACAATAAACAACCCTAGTTCTGTTGAATCACTTTGTTTGTTTAGTAGTTCTGATGATGTGATTATAGGAACTGACTTGTTAATGTGTTAAATAGTAGTAGTAACTGTAGCTGTGTTATCACAATAAACAACCCTAGTTCTGTTGAATCACTTTGTTTGTTTAGTAGTTCTGATGATGTGATTATAGGAACTGACTTGTTAATGTGTTAAATAGTAGTAGTAACTGTAGCTGTGTTATCACAATAAACAACCCTAGTTCTGTTGAATCACTTTGTTTGTTTAGTAGTTCTGATGATGTGATTATAGGAACTGACTTGTTAATGTGTTAAATAGTAGTAGTAACTGTAGCTGTGTTATCACTGTGTTATCACAATAAACAACCCTAGTTCTGTTGAATCACTTTGTTTGTTTAGTAGTTCTGATGATGTGATTATAGGAACTGACTTGTTAATGTGTTAAATAGTAGTAGTAACTGTAGCTGTGTTATCACAATAAACAACCCTAGTTCTGTTGAATCACTTTGTTTGTTTAGTAGTTCTGATGATGTGATTATAGGAACTGACTTGTTAATGTGTTAAATAGTAGTAGTAACTGTAGCTGTGTTATCACAATAAACAACCCTAGTTCTGTTGAATCACTTTGTTTGTTTAGTAGTTCTGATGATGTGATTATAGGAACTGACTTGTTAATGTGTTAAATAGTAGTAGTAACTGTAGCTGTGTTATCACAATAAACAACCCTAGTTCTGTTGAATCACTTTGTTTGTTTAGTAGTTCTGATGATGTGATTATAGGAACTGACTTGTTAATGTGTTAAATAGTAGTAGTAACTGTAGCTGTGTTATCACAATAAACAACCCTAGTTCTGTTGAATCACTTTGTTTGTTTAGTAGTTCTGATGATGTGATTATAGGAACTGACTTGTTAATGTGTTAAATAGTAGTAGTAACTGTAGCTGTGTTATCACAATAAACAACCCTAGTTCTGTTGAATCACTTTGTTTGTTTAGTAGTTCTGATGATGTGATTATAGGAACTGACTTGTTAATGTGTTAAATAGTAGTAGTAACTGTAGCTGTGTTATCACAATAAACAACCCTAGTTCTGTTGAATCACTTTGTTTGTTTAGTAGTTCTGATGATTATAGGAACTGATTATGTGTTAGTAGTAACTGTAGCTGTGTTCTGTTGAATCACTTTGTTTGTTTAGTAGTTCTGATGAATTATAGGAACTGACTTGTTAGTGTTAAATAGTAGTAGTAACTGTAGCTGTGTTATCACAATAAACAACCCTAGTTCTGTTGAATCACTTTGTTTGTTTAGTAGTTCTGATGATGTGATTATAGGAACTGACTTGTTAATGTGTTAAATAGTAGTAGTAACTGTAGCTGTGTTATCACAATAAACAACCCTAGTTCTGTTGAATCACTTTGTTTGTTTAGTAGTTCTGATGATGTGATTATAGGAACTGACTTGTTAATGTGTTAAATAGTAGTAACTGTAAATCACTTTGTTTGTTTAGTAGTTCTGTAGCTGTGTTATCACAACAATAAACAACCCTAGTTCTGTTGAATCACTTTGTTTGTTTAGTAGTTCTGATGATGTGATTATAGGAACTGACTTGTTAATGTGTTAAATAGTAGTAGTAACTGTAGCTGTGTTATCACAATAAACAACCCTAGTTCTGTTGAATCACTTTGTTTGTTTAGTAGTTCTGATGATGTGATTATAGGAACTGACTTGTTAATGTGTTAAATAGTAGTAGTAACTGTAGCTGTGTTATCACAATAAACAACCCTAGTTCTGTTGAATCACTTTGTTTGTTTAGTAGTTCTGATGATGTGATTATAGGAACTGACTTGTTAATGTGTTAAATAGTAGTAGTAACTGTAGCTGTGTTATCACAATAAACAACCCTAGTTCTGTTGAATCACTTTGTTTGTTTAGTAGTTCTGATGATGTGATTATAGGAACTGACTTGTTAATGTGTTAAATAGTAGTAGTAACTGTAGCTGTGTTATCACAATAAACAACCCTAGTTCTGTTGAATCACTTTGTTTGTTTAGTAGTTCTGATGATGTGATTATAGGAACTGACTTGTTAATGTGTTAAATAGTAGTAGTAACTGTAGCTGTGTTATCACAATAAACAACCCTAGTTCTGTTGAATCACTTTGTTTGTTTAGTAGTTCTGATGATGTGATTATAGGAACTGACTTGTTAATGTGTTAAATAGTAGTAGTAACTGTAGCTGTGTTATCACAATAAACAACCCTAGTTCTGTTGAATCACTTTGTTTGTTTAGTAGTTCTGATGATGTGATTATAGGAACTGACTTGTTAATGTGTTAAATAGTAGTAGTAACTGTAGCTGTGTTATCACAATAAACAACCCTAGTTCTGTTGAATCACTTTGTTTGTTTAGTAGTTCTGATGATGTGATTATAGGAACTGACTTGTTAATGTGTTAAATAGTAGTAGTAACTGTAGCTGTGTTATCACAATAAACAACCCTAGTTCTGTTGAATCACTTTGTTTGTTTAGTAGTTCTGATGATGTGATTATAGGAACTGACTTGTTAATGTGTTAAATAGTAGTAGTAACTGTAGCTGTGTTATCACAATAAACAACCCTAGTTCTGTTGAATCACTTTGTTTGTTTAGTAGTTCTGATGATGGAACTGATTATAGGAACTGACTTGTTAATGTGTTAAATAGTAGTAGTAACTGTAGCTGTGTTATCACAATAAACAACCCTAGTTCTGTTGAATCACTTTGTTTGTTTAGTAGTTCTGATGATGTGATTATAGGAACTGACTTGTTAATGTGTTAAATAGTAGTAGTAACTGTAGCTGTGTTATCACAATAAACAACCCTAGTTCTGTTGAATCACTTTGTTTGTTTAGTAGTTCTGATGATGTGATTATAGGAACTGACTTGTTAATGTGTTAAATAGTAGTAGTAACTGTAGCTGTGTTATCACAATAAACAACCCTAGTTCTGTTGAATCACTTTGTTTGTTTAGTAGTTCTGATGATGTGATTATAGGAACTGACTTGTTAATGTGTTAAATAGTAGTAGTAACTGTAGCTGTGTTATCACAATAAACAACCCTAGTTCTGTTGAATCACTTTGTTTGTTTAGTAGTTCTGATGATGGAACTGATTATAGGAACTGACTTGTTATCACAATGTGTTGAATAGTAGTAGTAACTGTAGCTGTGTTATCACAATAAACAACCCTAGTTCTGTTGAATCACTTTGTTTGTTTAGTAGTTCTGATGATGTGATTATAGGAACTGACTTGTTAATGTGTTAAATAGTAGTAGTAACTGTAGCTGTGTTATCACAATAAACAACCCTAGTTCTGTTGAATCACTTTGTTTGTTTAGTAGTTCTGATGATGTGATTATAGGAACTGACTTGTTAATGTGTTAAATAGTAGTAGTAACTGTAGCTGTGTTATCACAATAAACAACCCTAGTTCTGTTGAATCACTTTGTTTGTTTAGTAGTTCTGATGATGTGATTATAGGAACTGACTTGTTAATGTGTTAAATAGTAGTAGTAACTGTAGCTGTGTTATCACAATAAACAACCCTAGTTCTGTTGAATCACTTTGTTTGTTTAGTAGTTCTGATGATGTGATTATAGGAACTGACTTGTTAATGTGTTAAATAGTAGTAGTAACTGTAGCTGTGTTATCACAATAAACAACCCTAGTTCTGTTGAATCACTTTGTTTGTTTAGTAGTTCTGATGATGTGATTATAGGAACTGACTTGTTAATGTGTTAAATAGTAGTAGTAACTGTAGCTGTGTTATCACAATAAACAACCCTAGTTCTGTTGAATCACTTTGTTTGTTTAGTAGTTCTGATTGATTATAGGAACTGACTTTGTTTAAATAGTAGTAGTTCTGATAAACAACCCTAGTTGATTATAGGAACTGACTAGTTAGTGTGACTTGTTAAAATGTGTTAAATAGTAGTAGTAACTGTAGCTGTGTTATCACAATAAACAACCCTAGTTCTGTTGAATCACTTTGTTTGTTTAGTAGTTCTGATGATGTGATTATAGGAACTGACTTGTTAATGTGTTAAATAGTAGTAGTAACTGTAGCTGTGTTATCACAATAAACAACCCTAGTTCTGTTGAATCACTTTGTTTGTTTAGTAGTTCTGATGATGTGATTATAGGAACTGACTTGTTAATGTGTTAAATAGTAGTAGTAACTGTAGCTGTGTTATCACAATAAACAACCCTAGTTCTGTTGAATCACTTTGTTTGTTTAGTAGTTCTGATGATGTGATTATAGGAACTGACTTGTTAGTAGTGTGTTAAATAGTAGTAGTAACTGTAGCTGTGTTATCACAATAAACAACCCTAGTTCTGTTGAATCACTTTGTTTGTTTAGTAGTTCTGATGATGTGATTATAGGAACTGACTTGTTAATGTGTTAAATAGTAGTAGTAACTGTAGCTGTGTTATCACAATAAACAACCCTAGTTCTGTTGAATCACTTTGTTTGTTTAGTAGTTCTGATGATGTGATTATAGGAACTGACTTGTTAATGTGTTAAATAGTAGTAGTAACTGTAGCTGTGTTATCACAATAAACAACCCTAGTTCTGTTGAATCACTTTGTTTGTTTAGTAGTTCTGATGATGTGATTATAGGAACTGACTTGTTAATGTGTTAAATAGTAGTAGTAACTGTAGCTGTGTTATCACAATAAACAACCCTAGTTCTGTTGAATCACTTTGTTTGTTTAGTAGTTCTGATGATGTGATTATAGGAACTGACTTGTTAATGTGTTAAATAGTAGTAGTAACTGTAGCTGTGTTATCACAATAAACAACCCTAGTTCTGTTGAATCACTTTGTTTGTTTAGTAGTTCTGATGATGTGATTATAGGAACTGACTTGTTAATGTGTTAAATAGTAGTAGTAACTGTAGCTGTGTTATCACAATAAACAACCCTAGTTCTGTTGAATCACTTTGTTTGTTTAGTAGTTCTGATGATGTGATTATAGGAACTGACTTGTTAATGTGTTAAATAGTAGTAGTAACTGTAGCTGTGTTATCACAATAAACAACCCTAGTTCTGTTGAATCACTTTGTTTGTTTAGTAGTTCTGATGATGTGATTATAGGAACTGACTTGTTAATGTGTTAAATAGTAGTAGTAACTGTAGCTGTGTTATCACAATAAACAACCCTAGTTCTGTTGAATCACTTTGTTTGTTTAGTAGTTCTGATGATGTGATGACTATAGGAACTGACTTGTTAATGTGTTGAAATAGTAGTAGTAACTGTAGCTGTGTTATCACAATAAACAACCCTAGTTCTGTTGAATCACTTTGTTTGTTTAGTAGTTCTGATGATGTGATTATAGGAACTGACTTGTTAATGTGTTAAATAGTAGTAGTAACTGTAGCTGTGTTATCACAATAAACAACCCTAGTTCTGTTGAATCACTTTGTTTGTTTAGTAGTTCTGATGATGTGATTATAGGAACTGACTTGTTAATGTGTTAAATAGTAGTAGTAACTGTAGCTGTGTTATCACAATAAACAACCCTAGTTCTGTTGAATCACTTTGTTTGTTTAGTAGTTCTGATGATGTGATTATAGGAACTGACTTGTTAATGTGTTAAATAGTAGTAGTAACTGTAGCTGTGTTATCACAATAAACAACCCTAGTTCTGTTGAATCACTTTGTTTGTTTAGTAGTTCTGATGATGTGATTATAGGAACTGACTTGTTAATGTGTTAAATAGTAGTAGTAACTGTAGCTGTGTTATCACAATAAACAACCCTAGTTCTGTTGAATCACTTTGTTTGTTTAGTAGTTCTGATGATGTGATTATAGGAACTGACTTGTTAATGTGTTAAATAGTAGTAGTAACTGTAGCTGTGTTATCACAATAAACAACCCTAGTTCTGTTGAATCACTTTGTTTGTTTAGTAGTTCTGATGATGTGATTATAGGAACTGACTTGTTAATGTGTTAAATAGTAGTAGTAACTGTAGCTGTGTTATCACAATAAACAACCCTAGTTCTGTTGAATCACTTTGTTTGTTTAGTAGTTCTGATGATGTGATTATAGGAACTGACTTGTTAATGTGTTAAATAGTAGTAGTAACTGTAGCTGTGTTATCACAATAAACAACCCTAGTTCTGTTGAATCACTTTGTTTGTTTAGTAGTTCTGATGATGTGATTATAGGAACTGACTTGTTAATGTGTTAAATAGTAGTAGTAACTGTAGCTGTGTTATCACAATAAACAACCCTAGTTCTGTTGAATCACTTTGTTTGTTTAGTAGTTCTGATGATGTGATTATAGGAACTGACTTGTTAATGTGTTAAATAGTAGTAGTAACTGTAGCTGTGTTATCACAATAAACAACCCTAGTTCTGTTGAATCACTTTGTTTGTTTAGTAGTTCTGATGATGTGATTATAGGAACTGACTTGTTAATGTGTTAAATAGTAGTAGTAACTGTAGCTGTGTTATCACAATAAACAACCCTAGTTCTGTTGAATCACTTTGTTTGTTTAGTAGTTCTGATGATGTGATTATAGGAACTGACTTGTTAATGTGTTAAATAGTAGTAGTAACTGTAGCTGTGTTATCACAATAAACAACCCTAGTTCTGTTGAATCACTTTGTTTGTTTAGTAGTTCTGATGATGTGATTATAGGAACTGACTTGTTAATGTGTTAAATAGTAGTAGTAACTGTAGCTGTGTTATCACAATAAACAACCCTAGTTCTGTTGAATCACTTTGTTTGTTTAGTAGTTCTGATGATGTGATTATAGGAACTGACTTGTTAATGTGTTAAATAGTAGTAGTAACTGTAGCTGTGTTATCACAATAAACAACCCTAGTTCTGTTGAATCACTTTGTTTGTTTAGTAGTTCTGATGATGTGATTATAGGAACTGACTTGTTAATGTGTTAAATAGTAGTAGTAACTGTAGCTGTGTTATCACAATAAACAACCCTAGTTCTGTTGAATCACTTTGTTTGTTTAGTAGTTCTGATGATGTGATTATAGGAACTGACTTGTTAATGTGTTAGTAATAGTAGTAGTAACTGTAGCTGTGTTATCACAATAAACAACCCTAGTTCTGTTGAATCACTTTGTTTGTTTAGTAGTTCTGATGATGTGATTATAGGAACTGACTTGTTAATGTGTTAAATAGTAGTAGTAACTGTAGCTGTGTTATCACAATAAACAACCCTAGTTCTGTTGAATCACTTTGTTTGTTTAGTAGTTCTGATGATGTGATTATAGGAACTGACTTGTTAATGTGTTAAATAGTAGTAGTAACTGTAGCTGTGTTATCACAATAAACAACCCTAGTTCTGTTGAATCACTTTGTTTGTTTAGTAGTTCTGATGATGTGATTATAGGAACTGACTTGTTAATGTGTTAAATAGTAGTAGTAACTGTAGCTGTGTTATCACAATAAACAACCCTAGTTCTGTTGAATCACTTTGTTTGTTTAGTAGTTCTGATGATGTGATTATAGGAACTGACTTGTTAATGTGTTAAATAGTAGTAGTAACTGTAGCTGTGTTATCACAATAAA